>NW_015112626.1:284579-295728 GCF_001443285.1 Poecilia latipinna
TCAAACATAAAAAGTGCGGTGTACATTTTTTTTTTTCCCCCCCCTTTTTTAAAGCGACTCTTTTTTTTTTTTTTTTTTTTTTTTTACTGGAATTCTTTGTGTAGTAGCTCAGCCACAGATTGGAAAGAGTATCATGGATGACATTTTCCAAAAATTTACGACAAATCCTCAGAAGGATTTGGATCTATTCAGAATCATTTTGTAGATTTTTATTTTGCAGCCCCAAACATTTTTTGTTCCAGGGTTATTCTTTTTTTTGTTTTGTCCAGCTCTGACCAGCTTCCCTTTCCCTGCTGAAAAAAGCATCCTGCCATGCTAGTTTTTAGCTGTTGGGTTTGCATCTATGTCAAGTACACTATCTTGATTGGCAGCACTAAGACCCTCCTCCTGGCTCAGATTGGATGTTTTTGGGAAAGTGTGTTTCTGCAGATGGAAGTAATACCAAAGGGAGAAGGCAGAGGAGCTAGATTTCTTTCACAGATTATCTGTCTCATATTACACTGTCACGATATAGAGACAGCTTACCAAATATGGAAAAATATTTTTTTATGAAAGTTACATATTGCGGCATTAAATTGCTGAAAGCAAATGCATGCCACACTTTTCAGATTTTTGTTTGTAAAACACACACAAAAAAGTTGAAAAAATCATTTTTCTTTATTTACTGCAATAGACGCTACTTTAAAGTTTGTGGTTTTAACAAGAGAACTTTTGAAAAAGTTCAAGAGCTGTTGCAAGGTTCAATTTTAGAAGTGTCAGGCTGAAGCTTTTTTCCTGTTTCCCTCAGGTGAGATCCACTAAAGAAATCACATCATGTCACTTTTATAATTAAATTATTGTTTTACAAGTAGTTGTCTTACATAAGTGTTAGTTTTGTCTCTTAGCTTAGTAATGTCACAGTGCGCTAAAGAAAATATGTAACCTACTTACAAAAACATTAATTCAGTGTAAATACTGGAAGCTTTATTCTTGCTTTGGGTTTCAATGTAGAAGATATATTTAGGCTGAAAAGTTAAAGGTGTATCAGTGAGACAGAAAAGAAAATAAACTTGTCCCTACAGGTAGTTTTGTCTACCAGTGAGACCACATTTCAGGGAAAAGGGCTTCCGCTTTGCAGCTCTAATCTTCTCACACAGATAACCTTCTATCCAAAAGGAAACTGTTAGGAAATCAATTACGAAATGATGGACTTTGTGACACTAAATATTCAAGTCAGCACAGCGGTGTACGCAGTGTTAATGTATCATCTGTTCTGATGAGGCTGTTTGTGTCACACACTGTCCCGTACCACCACTGCCTCGTGTCCACGTTCTTCTGGTAAACTTTGGACACAAGCTTTCAGCCCGAGAGGGCGGTTTGAACACCCAGATCTAATTTATCAGTCCTTGGACATAACATGGGTCTCTTTCAGTTCTTGGAAAATGTTTTGTTTCTCAACCTCATGATCCCACACAAATTCTTGCTTTTGAACTAGACCAAAGATCATGTGTTTAATATGGTTCCACTGGCAGCTTATTTTACTTATAAATAGCACTTTTTCGTCAATACTTGACACATTACTGCCAGACCTGTGGAATCAATCATTAACAAGGACCTGTCTGGCAACATCAAGTAGGCTAAAAGAACTTGAAAACCATCAAATCTTACCCCAATTTAAAGAAATTTATTGACATCTATCACTCTTAAAGGGTTGCAAAAGCAATTTGTGATTGCTACACCCATCTAGTATGTCACAAAAAAAAAACTTATAGTAATATCCAAAGCACTACATGACGCATTCATGTTTCAGCATTAAGAAAGAGATTAGAGGAAAGATTAAATCAATGAGAAAATTCCAAGCCCAAACATTTGGCTTCTTTGGAAAATATCTCATGTAAAACTAATATTCTTTTTTATAAAAGCAACATCATATTGACAGAAAAGCTGGTGGTAATATAATGGTCTGAACACGTCAATACAAAATTGATGAATTCAGAATTCACCATGAAATTTAGAGAAAATATCTGGGCATCAGTTTGTTCCATTTATTTTTCTAACTTAAAGATTATAGCGGGGAAACAGTTGAGATGCATTTGGAGTGGCCTAGCTAAAGTCTGGACCTAGGTGCAGTTTAATGCTTTGGTATGAGTTTAAACCAAGATTTCATAATAAAAACATCACAATATTGCTAAATTAAAACAACTCTACTTATGAAACTGGACTGAAGGTTTACCATAGCGGTTTAAAAGACTCATTGCCAGTTATCAGATAAACCCTAATATATAAAATTATCGTTTAAAAACTGCATTCAGTATTTAATCATGATAATTTTGTCTGCTGTTAAAATTTGTTAATCTGAAGCATGTAAGTATGACAAAAAAAACACACAAAAACAAGAAATCTAAGGGTGAAACACTCTTTCACAGCACACGACTTCCAGTGGTTGTACATTTCACTATGGAGCTGAATTACTTTGTTTTGTTTTTTTTTTTTTCTCTGCTTCTCCTTTGTTATTCTGAGAGGTTACCTTATGTCAAAGCTCCCTCTCTTCAGAGGCTATTATGTAATTTGTCTATTAGCACAGGAAGGGGAGCACAGTGAAGTACTGACTGAAACAGGAGTGCTCCGTAATTAATTTTCCCTTCTGATTGTCTGCTGTTCCCATTGCCCCACTCTGCCATTCATTCACTCCACTCAGCCATAATACAGCTTTCAATGCTTCAAAGCTGCCTCCAAAGTCACCACTTGCCACTTGTGATTTTGACACATAAGACGCCGTTATTAATGCACATCCATCTGGCTGTGCTATTGACAGGCCTGCACACCCTGGCTGACCAGATGCATGTCCAGGTGGCCTGATAAACAGAGCACATCGGAGCTGCTAACAGCTCAGTGTTTGGATAGTTGTGGGATGAGAGGAGAAAGCAGAGCTGACTGGCTCTTTCCAGCCAAAAATTAGCCAATGACGACGCTGTTTTTCCCGCACGCTGTCGGAAAAATAAAGGTCGGACCCCCTGATGGTGCCCCAGAATGCTTGTACACTATTGCATGTGGTTGTGATACTTCATTGTGCAAGCTTTTTTTCCTCCCAGCAGAAACATGTTTGCTTTTGCTGGTATGAACACTTTGTACTGAGTGCTGACTGCACACACGCTTGTTTAGAAATTTCCAAATTCTGTCATTAATGACCACATTTTTCCTAGTGTTGTTTGAAAATCTTCACTTTTTTTATTTTTTATTGTCATTCCTGATAATTAAATGGGGTGTTAAACTAGAGCAAATACCAGCTCAAGTTTCCCAAACTCATGGAGCTCTGAGACAGACAGAGACCTTTTCACACTCAGAATCAAGAACAAGAACATGCAACAAATTTGCCATGACTAACGCATCTGTGAGCAATCCAATACTCTGTCAATCATTACTCACACAGCGAACACTGTCTTCGATCTCGCTGGCCTACATGCGGCCTTGCCTTGGCTTTCTTCAAAGCTCAGTCCTGTGACTCTCATCCCGAAGCAAAACAACTGGGCCGAGTTGTGTTTATGTTTGCGTGGGGAGAAAGGAAGAAAGACGGCGATTATACGAGCAGGGGTTGATGTGGCCGTCCGGGTCATGGCTGCAAACCCGGTGACCCCACTTTCGTGTGCCCCCTTCCACTCTGGGATGGTAAACAAACGGGGCCATCGGAGCACGCTCTGGCTGCATCTAACACGCCTGTTGAATTGTTGCCACACATCCCGGGATGGTGATCCAACAGTCACCAGTCTCAGGTGGCAACATCCTGCCTGATACCAAAGATTCTCTGCAGTGTAGAATAAAACTCTTTGTTGTCCCACTGTGGGGAAATTCCAGAGCCACAGCAGCAAAGTGACAGGCAGTCGAAGCATTTAGTTTCATACAAAGAAAAAAAATACATAAAAACACAATTGAAAACAACAGAAACAACTGATTTTTATTACAACAGTTAATAAAAACAGTGTACTCCAATTAAAAGGAATATCCAAATGTGCAGATGCACAAAATGTGTATGTGTGTATTTGTGCATTAAAAACAACAGACTATTTACAAAAAGTAACAATAAAATCATGCAAACAACAGCAGGGATGTCCACACATTGAGTTTGTTGGGAGCAGTGATGATTGTAAAGTCTAGCAGCTGCTGGGAGGAAGGATCTCCTGTAATGCTTCTTTGTGCATTTAGGATGTAGCAGTCTGTCACTGAAGGAGCTTTCCAGTTCAGCAACAGAGTCATGCAGGGGATGGGAGACGTTGTCCAACAGTGATCTTATTTTAGCCAGAGTCCTTCTGTCTCCCTCCACCTTCACTGAGTCGAGACGGCCTTCAAGATGTGCTTATCTAACTGCTTCCTCTCAGCGGTAGATAAGCTGCTGCTCCAACATACTACACAATAGAAGATGGCTGAGTGCTTCCTGCATGCCAAGGCTACATTCACACAGCTTTCTCATCCCGCTTGAAAAAACATCAATTCAGATTTTTTGCTGAAATCTGTTTTTTTTTTTTGTTTTTTTTTTTTTTACTGGTTGGTCGTTCTTCATACTAATTAAACCCGACCGCAGGGAGACTTGTGTGTGAAGGGTTTACATTCGAAATGCGACCCACATGTGCAGAAGAACGTTAGCATCACACATCCATGCACCATTTACAGAAGTAATAATTAATGGAACCATTACAGTTTAATCAGCAAAGGGAGCCAACAGCACTGTCGTAAGATCATAATAACGTGAAAGAAGCTAACAAAAGGAAAGAACAATTAATAGAGATGTCCTTTTGTGAAGATTTGGATGTAAATTCTGTAGTGAAGTCTGTGAGTGACACAATTTTCTTCCATAATTGAATAATTATAATTTTCAGCCATTGTTTATCTCCTGATTTACCACCCCTGGCTTCTTCTGGTGCAAAATTATGGCCCATGTCTCACATAAATGACGTAAAAGCTGGATAAAACATGACATGACTGTTCAGACTAGTAAATTGTAGATGGTTAATATCTGCTGCTATAGTCTGACTACAGGTAGGGGAACTAATAATTTCACAGAACCTGACTTCACTGGCTTAAACCAAGAACAATTTTGGAGAATTTTGTGCCAAACCACAGATATCTTGTCACTCTAGTCCTAAGTTTGAGTTCGCCCTGGGTCTCATCCTTTACCCTCTGCACCATTCTAAGCCATCTCTATTTTCGTAATAAATTCAAACTAAGCCCACACAATCTTGCATCCGTCTACAGTATAGAAACATGCTCAAGCACCAGTCCTCCTTAGAGAGGCAGTTACTGAATAACCCAAAGCCACAGCCCTTTACTCACCTTTCCCCTAATAGCCCTTCACCTTTGGAACCACGTGAAGTGAGCCTGTGTGCTGACTCCCTACAGTGTGCGCTCAAACACTCTCACACACTCAAAGAGCTTAGGAAGGGAGAGAATCTGAGCAGCACATACTAACCCCACATCCTCATGCAGATTTTTTCTTTCAATGCATAACAAGATAAATGACCTAGAGGTTAAATATGTTACTTTTACTGCTTTATCCCCTAAATAAATGAATAAAGTTACTTCATCTTAAGTTTCAGCTTAGATGTCACTCAGTGTATGTGACTCACCGTTAACTTTTCATGCTGCTGACGTTTAAAAATTCTTGTTCACACCTTTTTTAAGCACTGACGGCACCAAGCTGTCGGCTTCTACTGGGCTCAGGACTGTGCTCACAGGTCCAGAATGATCATGTATGTTGGCAGTGGCTGTAGTCCATCCTTCTGTGGCTTTTACCAAGTGACAGGTGGAATCTCAGCAGTTACTTCTTCCATTTCCTTTTAATATTAAATAGGACAATTTATTGACAGGACAGTCAGGCAGTCCACAAAAACTGACGATTACGAAAGAGTGGTTCGCTGAAGCTTTTTGGTCCACCTACATGTTGTTAAAAATAAACATCATCATGATGAAACAGTTTTGGCAGCATCCTTCTCGGAGCTGCATTCTCCAGCCGACATTCCAAACTAGTGGAATGTCAGCCAGAGAGGTGTTTGCAGGTGCTGGCAACAATTACCAAACACCTGCTGGAACAGTCCGTCATCATACGAACTACGTCTTAGTCCAAAGCTCCTAAGAAAGATTGTACAATGAGAATAATGAGATGCATTGTTGTGTTGACGTGCTGAAGGCGGAGTGTCGGAAAGAGCAGGAGCTTCTTAAAGAGACAGAGGCAGATTTCAAGGCATTGAGTGGCGATATTAAATTTCTTTTAACTTATGTTTGATATAAACAGCTTTTTGATTCTGCTATGAAATTGTACAATGTTCCTGGAAAGTACATAATATCCCCCTGTTTAAGCTAAATTCTTGAAGAAAACCTGTTTGGACCTGCAGTCAGCTCAGACCTAAATCCAATTGAGAAGCTGAGGGCAACAAGTGAACATTTTTGCCTATCCAATTTATATGATCTATTTCTCAAAGAACAATGAGCACAAATTTCAGTTTGTCTTTCAATGTGCAAAACTGATTCACATGCCCCACAAACTTGCAGCTGTGACTGCAACAAAATCTTGTTCTTCAAAGTCTGATGTAAAACAAACTCATGTTAAACATTTTACTTTTTTTATTTGAACTACCACATATCCTTTTCTCTCCAAGTCTTGTTACTTTATGGCGATCATCCCATAAATTTCAGTTAAACACATCAAAGTCTGTGGAAGTGATGTGGTAAAACGTGAAAAAATTCAACGTCTAAAATAAATGCTTTTGCAAGACTGTGCAGATGACCAGTCAAACATCACAACTAAAAATGTCAACAAGTCTGATCATGTCTCCAGTGCATCGCTAGATAATAGTTCCATATTTGACATAGCTTTTAAACCAACTGTTTTTTTGTTTTTTTTTTTACTTCATTTCACATGATAAGAAATGCACAGCTGAAATCTGAGGATCTAAAACTACAGTTGCACAAGAGCGGGTGAAAAATATTTGTGTGGGAATGTGTGTCAGC
This sequence comes from Poecilia latipinna, assembly GCF_001443285.1. NCBI lineage: Eukaryota > Metazoa > Chordata > Actinopteri > Cyprinodontiformes > Poeciliidae > Poecilia > Poecilia latipinna. Next base: position 291,558 of record NW_015112626.1, read on the forward strand.
AAAAAGCCACTCCTTCCCATTGTAGTGTCTGAATGAGCAAGATGCCGTTGGAAAACATGAGTCACCAGACCTACAACTCATAGCAATAATATTTAGCATGAATAGGGAATTTGGAGCAGTTTGCCGAAGGTAGATTGGTGATTAGCGGCTTTTTACGCAGACTGGGTGTGGCCGTCCATGACAAAAACTGTTGCTCTGACATCATTAATCCTCTCCAACGCACGCGTTCTACGCATGAGCCTAGTAAAAAGTGAAGCCCAAACTGAAAGATGGTGCAACTAATTCAGGAGCAGAGGAGCAGAACCAGAATGATCCGGATCAGCCACACTAAGAACAATACCCTCTTCTACGTATTACTTCTACATACCAATGACATATATCAAAGGTTGATTTTACTCATACACTCTAGCATGGATTTTTTTTTTTTTAATGCGTTGATAATCATCCTGATCTGATACTTGGGATTGGATTGGGACATTCCTATGATGCCTGACCCAGTTTTGTGTGTGTGTGCGTGCGTGCGTGCGTGTGTGCGTGTGTGTGTGTGTTTTTTTGGCAATCCTATTGCTACAGTTACTGGCTGAGACAAAACTGGTTATGTAAGTGTTTTTAATCCCAGTTTTAACCGTAGCATACCACGTTATGATTTGCATTGATTCTGCTCTTCCTAGTGTGATTCAACAATGATTTTATCATAAAATGCTTTCAAAACTGTAATTTCTAGAATGTAAACAGAAAGCATGCCATATTGTTCTATTTTGGGGGGTAAAAAAAAAATATTTATTTTTCACAGGCTATGTTAGACACACAAACATTCGCACACATTAAAGTGAGTAATCATCATTCAAATTTACAAATCTGTTTGTGAATCATGGCCGAACTGAGGTTGAAGCTCAAGCTCACGGTGTTGACTCAGAAAATGAATCACGGAACCTGCAGCGGGCCCAGATCCTCCGAGCAGCTGTCCCAACAAACCGGGTGCCGGGGCCTGGTCTGCTACGGGTCGTGTTTTCACGATGGGGTGGGATGAATGTTGGAGGGTCACTTTGAAATCATGGAAGCAGATCAAATCCGCACAAATAAAAATAACCTCTGGTGTTTAACCTGAGTGCACAGGAGCAAAAGAAAGGGTGTTATTCCTGAATGGCTGCCTTGGTGATTGAACTCTCCAGCTATTTCCTCCCATTCATGCGTGGAAAGGTCCTGACTTTCTCCTAAGTGGTAACTTGGCTCTAACATATGATTTTCTCCAGATTCATCCAAAAGTAGGAAGCTTTGTTTGACCTTAAATAGGAAATCACAGCAGGAAGTCAGATAAAATTTTAAGAATAAAGGATTAGACTCTCACAAAGCACTTTCCCGCATCTGATTTATGAGCATTTGGGATGTTTTTGACGTTTGATTCTTTTAAGGCTGTCAGCCAAAATATCACAAACATCTGTTTTCAGAAGCTTTGTGAAGGCATGCCTCTCAGTTTATGGGTAGCGCACAAAATGTCCTCATCCATGTTTAACATTTTTCATACTCACATGTGACATAAACGCAACGTTTGTGACAGCGCCAGTGAAGATGTTTGAAAAAAAGAAGGAGTTTTGAAAGGTATGAATTATAGTTGTCGTGGAGACAGTGTGTGATCTTAGCTTGATGTTCTCATTCGTGGGTGGCCCAGATATGTGAGTCACAGAAAAAAAGACCACTCACTTAGCATCTGCTGTCACGATATGAGAGGCTGTAAACTCTGTATTTTTTTTTTCCCCCTTTTTGTTCCCCAATAACAGGCCATATGGTGGAGCCCTCTTTCAGTCGGTGCAACCCTCGAACTCTGCTGTCTGGACTCGTTTTGTCCAAGTTCAGCTGAAAGATGAGCAAACACTGAGTCAGGGCCCGACACATGCTGCATTTTTTTTCTTGAAGATAATCGGCTTCCAACGCAGGCATGTGTCAGTTTTTTTTTTTTTTTTTTTTTTTTCCTGTACTTGGATGGATAGTGGCAAAAGAAGCACAGTGAAAACTTTTGCTTTTTAATACCAGTAAATTTCTCTTTTAACTGCAGTCTGACATGTTTGAGTTCCATGTATAAGTTCTCTTGTTACAATTAACTTTTTCATATAATCTGTTGCATAATTAGTTTCTGGGCTGTTATTGAATAATTCACTGATTGTTTTTAACCTCTAACCTCTTTTCAGAAAACTGTCAAACTTAGTTTGTTGCATCAAGAGGAAACAAAGCTAAGGCAATTAATTATCTAGTTAATTGAGCCATAGTATCATGTTTTTCTTAATAATTACCATCAAATTCCTGAATAAAAATTCAAAAGCAGACCAGGTGTTGGTCTACTTTCTGGTAATTTTGTCAACTAAAAAGTTTGTTGTTCTAAACATATACATGATTTTATTGACTTTTTTTCATTCCTCTCTCCTGCAGATTAAGTGAACTTAATCTAAAGTTATTCTTAATCTTAATCTAAATTTAAACTTAATTTAGCAACTTGTAGGACATCCAGCAGATACTTCTCAGTTAGCAACTAAAATGCGTATGGCTATCCTTGTGATACAAACGCACAAAGAGCAGCTGAAACATATTAAATTTTACAATGAATTTTACAACAATCCTCTCTCTGAAGGCCTCCAAAAGCTCATTCCATATTCTCATGGTATTCACTCTCACTTCAAACAGGCAGGAGCACAACAAGCTAAACAGCTGAGATTTAAACAGAGCAAGCTTCTTTCAAAATGCCAAAGATCTGCGTTGTGGGGTTGTCCTTTTTAATCCCCACCAGAAATTGCATTTTTTTTTTTCCATTACACACTGCTTTATGTAAAAGTTTTATGGAGATATTTGGAGTTTTCATTGTTTATTTATATAACTGGAAATAGTCTTTATTGCAACAATTAAGAGCAAACGTCCACATGTTCAAATGTATTAGAAAAACACAGGATTTCATGAGTGTCATAATTCATTTCTCATGTCTGTACAGCGCACTGTTTTCAATGACGAAAAGTTCAAACTTTCGTGTCAAGATCTGCCCCCAACCAAAATGCAACTGAAAAGATGACACGGTTCAAAAGTAAAATTTGAAGACAGCAACCTAAAAATCGGGTTGAAAAGTTGTGAATCAAATCAAGCCTCATTTTAAACAATGTCTTTAAGGCTAACCTTGTATTGGATTTGTCGGCTAAAAACGTCTGTTTTAAAGAAAAATGCATTTTGGGCCAATTAGAGGCATGGACTGGTAAAACCAGAAAGTAATTAAATAAATGCTACGTAGGTTGGTGATTAAGTGACTTTCAAACACCTACGAGCTACAAATCGTTCAAAGGAACTTGGATTTTTTTCAAGTCGTGGTTCTTCTCTCGCTTTTTCCAATCACAAAATGTGAAGCCAGTGTTTTACAAGCGAATGTCAGCGAATGAAACCAGCCTGTCTCCCAAACTGGCATTTCAACCAGCCAGAACTACTTATTTACAGAGGCCTGGTTGAGGTAGTTGGATCAAATGTTGGAAATTCCCTTATTCCAACATCCCTGGAACTTAGTTAATTTCATATTTTTGGCTAGTTTAGGGATATAAATCCATTGTTCTGGTGAACTGCTAGGTAACCACTCCCCTCTGCCACTCCCTTTTTGCTGCACCTTTCTGCAGCTCCTCTCTGCCTGTTAGTGAGGAGAACCAGGTGGACTCAATCTTCTAGCAATCAGAGTGCAGCTACTTTTGGTGTGACTGACCTGTCACTCCTGTTTGAGATCATGAGAAGCAAACAGTGCTGGTAGCATGTAAATTCAGAACTGTGTAAAAGTTTCTACAAACTGTGAAAGATAGCTGGTAAGCCTCACAATGCTGTTTCTCATTGCTGAATTTCATTGGAGCAGCAAATGAACTCTGATTGTTGTATCAAATTGTTTAATCTAAATGCGTCACGTGCTTGCCCGCTCCACAGCGGGCAGTGACTCCTAAAACAGAAAGAAAAAAAAAAAAGAAAAAATACACTTGGTGTTTATTGGTTAAAGTAGAAAGAAAAAAAATGTTGGTCAGAATGTTTGTGAAAATATTTAACAAAATGTTGATAAAAATGCTAACTTATTTATTGCTGTTGAATTTTACTATAAAATCTTTATTATACTTTTGAAATAACTGGTTTAAAGGGGTAGATATCTGATTATTTACAATGTATT
>NW_015112626.1:298429-303650 GCF_001443285.1 Poecilia latipinna
TCCCCTGCACCTTTCTGCAGCTCCCCTCTGCCTGTTAGTGAGGAGAACCAGGTGGACTCAATCTTCAATCTCCTAGCAATCAGAGTGCAGCTACTTTAGTGTGACTGACCTGTCAGTCCTGGTTTGAGAGCATGAGATGCAAACAGTGCTGGAGCATTTGACTCAGAACTGTGTAAAAGTTTCAACAAGCTGTGAAAGACAACCGGTAAGGCTCAATGCTGCTGCTCACTATTGAATTGTTTGTTGTATTATTGGTGTTGTACTGTTTAGTCTTATTGAGGTCAAGTTAGTGGATTGAAAAGAAAAAGGAAATACACTTGGTGTTTATTGGTTAAAGTAGAAAGAAAAAAAATGTTGGTCAGAATGTTTGTGAAAATATTTAACAAAATGTTGATAAAAATGCTAACTTATTTATTGCTGTTGAATTTTACTATAAAATCTTTATTATACTTTTGAAATAACTGGTTTAAAGGGGTAGATATCTGATTATTTACAATGTATTTATCTTAATTTCAGAATGTAATAAATGTGTTTGTTTCTTTTGAGGTTTTTCACCTATGGGCTATGTGCCCAGTGCTATGTGCACCATCATATAAAAAATAAAGATGAGTCAACTAAATTAAAGGCTCTCTGAGTGAAATCCAGTTCAAACTTCACAGTGGAAACTATTCCTTTCAAGTGGGGAATTGCACAGCAAACCAAACCTGAAAAACTTGACATCCATTTATTAAAACAAACTGTGGAAAAGCGCTTATTGCACAAATTCACTTGCTCTAGTCAGATGTTATAAATTTTTCTATACAAATTCACCAACGAATGTGTTCAGAAAAAAAAAAGATGTTTTGAGGCCTTTTATCCTCTGCTCTGTGAAATATCTGTGGCTCTAACAAGCTCAGGGAGTGAAAAGATGGGAGCCCTGTAGCCTTTCCAGCTGCTTACTGGCACAAGCACCTCAGGGAGCAGGTTTGGATTACAACTTGCCTTAAGCGCTCCAACCCCATGAGACATCAGGCCACAGAAAACCTTGTCCAGACTTGCCAGTGTACAGTAGGATTGAATCCCACCCTACAAGTCGAGCCTGTTTTCTTGTGTCTAGCCTGCAGCTTTATGTGGGATAATTAGCCAACTCTCAAGGATGGGTGAACCATTGGATTAAGTGTAACACCTGAGCCTCTGCAGTAAAGGGTGTCCTTGTGGCAGTGTGAAAAACCAGTTTAACGTCTGTGTGAAACCGCTTCAGGGTTTCTTTTTGCTGTTTCTCAACTTATTATAACCAGATTGATTATGTTAATGGGGAAAAAAAAAAAAAAAAAAAAAAAAAACCCTTCAAACCAAAGGAAATTAAACAATTTGCCTACATTTTCTTTGTGAAGACATTATAGATATTTTTGTTATCCATGTTTTATTCATAGTCGTTTTTATTAGTGTCATATTTGTAGCTGTTGTTGAAATGGTCTAAGTTTAACAACTAAAACACAAAAAGTTGATCAATTCCAACCAAATTCACTTACAATTACAAATTGTAAGTGAATTTGAATTACAAATAGCTATTAATTACAAAATAATTGATTTTTTTCCTTTTTTTTTACAATTGATTTATTTAATTACACAAATAATTGGTCTTTTTAATTCTGTTTCACAGTGGCAAGCTTAAATCGTGAAATATGTTCATATTTTATTGAACAAATGGAGTTTAATCAGTCGCTCATCAACAGTGGGACAACAGCATGTATTTAATGTCTTCTGACTAATGAGCACAGAATACAAGTTGGTTTGTAAAAAAATTATTTCAAACAATTTAGATATTCTGTACAACAAAAATCTGCAAATACACCTACGTTCCATAAATTATTTGGTGTTATGTCCCACTAAAAAATCTGTGAAACTATTTATCTTGATAAGTAGTTCATTTCTGAACCACTCCAAAATTCCTTTTTCGTTATTTGGTTTGGTTATCCTAAGTAATTAACATTAATCAGCGTCAAATAAACTTGGGATTCCTTGCAGTCTAATGCATTGGACCTTGTGATTGCTGATAATCCCTAAAGTGGAGTATCATTAGTTGGAGGCTTTTGAATCAAGTGGGTGTAAATCTCAATTAAATCACAACAAAAAAAAAACAAGAGAGCTTCCTTGAAATAATAGAGTTGTCCTGCCTAAGATTTCAAAACCCCTGTGATCCAGTTTATTGTGTGGCACTACATCTACAGAGAAGCCATGCACAATCCTTTGTGGACTGAATATGTGTCATACATATTGTAAGCGTCTCCTAAATCCGACAGTGAGAGGCATTAGTGAACATTCCTGACAAATCCTCGCAGAGATCGCTGTAGCATGGCTGCATTACAGGCAGCCCTGTGAGTATCAGCTGGGAAAACAACCAGAGACTGATAACAGATCAGACCCACATTCCCTCCAGAGCCGTGCTGAGGGGCAAAGCAGACCGCCGCTTTTCTCATGCACCGAGAGCCGCAAAGCTTCGCTGCAAGTGTGAGGCCTGCAGAGGCAGAGGGTTGGCGGCGTCTCACACAACTCCTCCGCTTTGATACACATCTCATGTTGCGACCAGGTTGCATGCGGCCGTGTGAATGCCTTCGCGAGGGCTGAAAACAAAAACATACGTCTCACTGACTTCATTCAAAGTCTGTTTTAGGCGAGTCTGTTTCCAATAATGTGAGGGATGGTTTGGAACTGTAAAGCCCAGGTGCTGACAGACCTCCCTCCGAGCTGAGAAAGGCTCTGCGGGTCCATGCTGCGCAGGCCTGGCTGGGCCCTGCTGGACGGCTGAGTACAGGTTGCCCAGCAGGCTGTGTTGTCTCAGCCTTCAGCCAGCGATGATAGATGGAGCTGGAAAGGCTCCCAGAGAGGGGGTGAACACGTGTGGCAAGCAGTGGCAGGTGGTGAGCGCTGACTTGACAGCAATTAAATGTACAAATCTTTGATTAAGCGCGGTGGAAGGCAGTCATTAGCGAGTCTGAATTGGCTCTCACACACACAGGCTTCAGCTTTAGCTTCTCTCAAGGCGCACAAACACAGACACACATTTCTTATCTCAGCCCTACCACTAATTTATGACTAGGAAGCACTGAACTGATATTCTTCATGTCAGTCTTATTATTTTGATTTCTAACAGCAACAAACTCAAACATAAAATAACAACAAAAAAACAATAAGCTGAAAACAGAGGCTTTCTGTTTTTAATTTTTAATATAACATGCACTTTTTTGGATTTTCCCAAGAAGCAGAACTTCAGAAAATAAAATGATAAAAAACACGCACTCACATGGAAACATTTCCACAATATTGGTTTGGAATCTAGAACCTTTTTGCTGAAACTTCAGTTCTTACAACTTCTCTACAATACATAAACAAAGTGCAGAAAACATTGCAAAAAAGTTTTTAACTTTTCATTCATTGCTAACTTTTCAAGCAGGTAAAATGACAATTTTGGTTTCTACAGCACCATCAAGGTTTGTACATCCATACACTGAATATTTGTCCGCTCTTTCTATGTGAGAGCTAAAGCTTTGTCAGATTGATTTCAAAGCATCCGGCAGATTATGCTATAGATTCTCAGTTGTATTGAGCTCTGATCTTGGACTAGGCCATTATAACATTTGCTTTGGTCAAAATAGTTACATTATATTCAAGGTAAGTCTACAGATGCAGGGTAAATGTTTACCCGTCTCAAGTCTCCCTAGCTCCACATATCTTTCCATCAACTGAAAACCACATGATGTAACCACTACCATGTTTCCTGGTAAAGAATTTTGTTCATTTAGTTAACTTGTTCTTTTTGGAAGGCACCTTCAACCCCGTCTCCAGTCCTTTGCAGCCTTTTAACATGTTTTCTTCCAGAATATTTAGCTCCATCCGTCTTCCCATTAATGCTAAAGAAAGGATTCACATTGGTATGAAATGTTTGTTTTCCAACATCATACTCTAGCTACTGTCGGACGTCTGAACACAATTGGTTGGTCAGGTTTTAGTGGTAGCAGAGTAAAGTGGAGTACAAATGAACATCACACTTTTTCAAAGAATGACAATACAATTGAAAAACCATTTTATTTAAAGAGTTCTTATTAGTCACTAAGTGAAACACACTAGATAGATTAAATCCACACGGATGGATGTTTGTAAGCCTTTATTCCTTTTAATTATGATGATTTTTTTTACTTACAGCTAATAAAAACATGACATTTAAAATAAGAATATTACATCAGACCAATATTTTTTTAAAAACAGAAAAACACGTTTAATGCCTTATTTAGTAATCGGTTCCATGTACTTTTCTAAGACACTTTACTTGGAAGGATGTGTGATTTAACATAATGTCTCATATCTAACAAGGCCCTTTAGAGTTGCCACAGTCTTCCTGAGGGACTAAGAGAGGTAATTGCTACCTCCTTCTCATCTCACTAATGAGTTATCTCTTACACCAAGGCTCTTCTGAAACATCTCACTGTCTGTATCCCATAATCCCATCGTCTAGGAAACACAGGAATTTTTATGTGGCTTTGCACCTGAGATTCCTCCTGTGAATTCTGTCAGCTCTCAGTTGCCACACAGGATTACTTAACATCTATCACAGTTCGGTGTCGATTGCACACCCAATGTCTGCTACCTGTTATTCATATAAAAATGTTTGGTTAATATTGTTAATAGCACACGAACAAAACAACAACAAAAAAAAATGACACTGCGAATGTTGTAGCACTATCTCTGCATGTTTCATGGGAGTCTGTAACTGTGGAGATGTGGATGTCCTTCCTCCCTCTCAGAGCCAGGAGACACTGCAGCTCATCCCACAGGACCAAACTCATCCAGTGATGAGCTAATCAAACAAGGACTTAACTGTTTCACACCTGTGAGAGGGTAAATCATCCCAGGTAAATGATGTTCTGTGTTTAATAGGATACATTTTACTAAAATCATGTTTTTTTTTTTTGTTTTTTTTCAGTGCACTGAACTATTTCGGTTGAGCAGTTTATTTTATTAACATCAGATACAGAGGGAGATATAATGATGGCAACATGAATTCAACTTTTTGTCATATTTGTAAATGGTGTAAAATCAGAAAAGTTAGATTTTATAGCTGATGAAGCATTTCTGTGATGATCTGGCAGCTCCCTCCAAAGCAGAGGCAGTTTCTTATACAGGCAACGTGGGCAACTGCCCAGGGCAGGGGGGGGGGGGGGGCAAAAAAAGACGGGCCCCCTTT
>NW_015112626.1:306768-321593 GCF_001443285.1 Poecilia latipinna
AGAGAGGGGGGAAATCTTAACAAGGGCGGCGAAGACGGCCGGCGGGATGGGGGGGGGGGGGGGGGGGCGCCAAACAAGACAGGACCGCCTTTGAGAAACTCCATGATTCCAACAAGAGTCCCAGAGCTTTTGGAAGACAGCCATGCCCACAACTTTACACCAATAGTGAGCTTTTGCTTTTCCACTTTTTCATCCTTTGTTTCATGTCTCATATACTTGGATTGATCGCTGCCAAAAAGTCTAGTCTGACTAGACCGCATGGTTCAAGTTAAAAAATCCACATGTTTGTGTTTGTGTTGGTAGGACTCAAATTATCTTTTTCCTGGCATGCCTAACAAACAACTGGTTGGAATGTATGTAGATATTATCTAATGGTTGCTATGGAGACTTGGCCTTAAGATGCAATTTAATCAAACTTGGATTCTCAATCTTTCTAATTTTGTCAGAAATTTAGTATTTTTTAAAGTTTATGACTTTAAAAAACTGTAGATGTGGGCAAGTTTAGATCATCAACAATGATCTAAACTTCCCGAAATATGGTTTATTTTTTGAGTGAATCCATTTAGTTGGTCCAGAGGCTTTTTGACATGATTTATTTAAGATGTTCTTAACTGTTAGATCTTAGAGTATTTTATAAGAGCATTTAGCTTACAGTAATTGTGGAATTGTTACTAATATGAACTTTTACATTTAAACCAACCTTTATATAAACTGTGACTGAACTAAAATTAGAGTTTAGGCATGTAATTCATATATAAACATATGTTTATTATGTTGATTGCAGTATATGTTCACTGTAGTTTTTGTTCTGGTCATTGTGTAATATATGTGTTGTCAGGAGCAACAGATGGAAATCACGTCTGAGATTTATGATCTAATATAAATCATATTTTCCTTTCGGATTAATGCCTCCATTCGTGGTTCTTGTTAAAATAAACAAACTGTTTATGGGATGTTGATTTTTCCTATGAAAATCTTTGTTTTGAAGGAGGTGAGACGTTGCTCGAACTCCACTTCACGTCATCATATTAAGACGCGTCATGACAAGCTGTCAATAGCATTTCCTGGGTCTTGTTTCATTTCCTCTTGTTTTGCTGCCCACCCCCTCCAACCTCCTCCTCTTCCTGGAATACGCTGGCCGGCCTAATCACAGGAACCGACCCAGGCTAGAGGTGCATGCCTTTGCACATGGCAGCACAAATTAAAATGTCTCCTGCCACCCGCCTCCCTAATTCCCTGGCACTATGCCCTGGCCTGTCCCTCGAATTACAACCAGGCCTCCGTGTAGCGTAGCCAGCATGGGGCAGGCCAGCTTATTGACATGGAGCCCCTCCCTGAACTCTCCAAGTCAATAACTGAGTATCTCAGAGCACATGCATTCGGCCAGCCACATGAGGGTTAACCTCATTGTCAAAGGCAGTAGTTAAGAGCTCGGATCTGCAGGAGGGATTTTTTTTGTGTCCACTAGTTACCACACAGAAAGAGAATTTAAAGTTCAAGCTTTTGTTGATGTTTAATCTTCCTTAGCCAGCACCGCGCATTTCTTGAATGAGAATCTCTAGATAATTTTTTTAGCTTGAATCCTACCTTAAGATAACCCCATAAACAAATCGGAAAGTTTAGGTTTTTGATCTGATCAGCATCTTGAGCTTAATTCTTAATTGTTTAATGAAAATTTAAAGCTTTATTCCTAAGGTAAACAGTGGAATTGTACAACAAAAACATAATTGAATAGTTGCAGAGAACCAGTGGAGAGTAGCCACAAAATCTCATTCAGGCTGTGCTTTTTTTATATTCATAAACGCATTAGAGGCCATTTTCAGTCATCTTCTTACCCAGGAAAGACCAACTTTAAAATTTGGGAACAACTTTCGGAAGGATGTCTTTATAAATATGTACAAGATACGACAAAATGTTTTTATTAGAATAACTATCTAAGATTAAGCAAGATTTTTGTTGACAAAGTAGAGATATTAAGTAATGCTGTTCCAGTGTTGAAAACCTTATAAGTATACATTATGGGGATGAATGGTGGAAAGATAAAACAATAAAACACTGTACTGATCTAAATCAATGAGAGGACATGCAAAAATTACATTAATTACACCTTTTTTCTATACCACACGAGGATGAAATTACACACTCAAAAATATGCATAGGTTGAATGTCCTTTAGACAGCTTTTAGACCTTCATTATGAGAAGTTCTGGCATAATTCTGAGTGGATATTTGAACACTTTTAAGTATCAGTACTCCATCAGTACCACTGGTTTTACTAAGTTGACCTTTTCAGCATGATGCCAGCAACACACTTGACAGGGTGATTTGGTGTAAAAGCCTAATTTTGACTATTCCAAACATGTCATTGTGACCAAATAGCTCATCCTTAGTATTGTCTAACAGTAAAGTAATTCTAGGTGCGATTTTTTGCTTGTTCATTTGGCAAGTCACAAGAGTCAGTTGAGTTTGAAGGAATCCATTTTGGACCAAAGAGCTCTTTCTTGGTTGGCATGGTTTCGGGATAAAAGTTCCAGGACACTGGTGTTCCACTTCATGTTGGGCTTGAGCCTTAGTGGTTCTTTGGTTGTTCTTGACCATCCTAACCAATTTTCTTTCATCTAAGGATAAGCACAATTGGCCCAGAGGGCTGGGTGTTCCAAGAATGCAACCCTGTCCAAAACTCATCGAAACCGGTTTGGAATTGGCAAAGCAGACTGAATTAAACTTATGGAATAACCCATACCCAAATGTTTGGAAATTTTGTGAACTAAAGCTAGAGTCCAGACATATGTCAGGAAAACCACCAGCTTACAGAAAAATGAGCTTGTATGAATGATTTTGACAGGGTTAGAAAGCCTGCAATGCACTGAAATGCAAGAACCTTGGAGACTTTATGGCTCATCCCATAATAAATAATGCTAAAAGCTAGAAAAACTAGATCTGTGTTCCTGAGTTTTCAGAAGTACAAAATGTATTCCTCATGGAAGTCTTTGTCTTATTTCAACAACGTAAAGTTGCTTAAACCAGCAGCACGACTCTGTGGGCAGAGAGCCAAATTTAGTCAAGTGAAGGAAAAAGGAAATTATTTTAGATTTCTTTTTGCATTTTACAGGATAAGTACTTTCTTTAGAAGTTTTTACAGACACAAGGTTAACATTTTGCAGTTGTAGACTGTATACCATAAAACAATAAGGCACCATGGATTTGTATGTGGAGGAAAAATATTTTAAAGTAAATTACTTTTTATCTCAAGTTTCTTGCAATTTAAGTAGTGGAATAAATTGAAACTAAAAGAAAAAAAACTATGATGATGAACCATCTTTGTTTGTTAGCTCAAGGAACTTCTGTTGCACAAGCTCATAATTTTACAACATGTATTCATAATAAACACATGTAAACAGGAGTGCATACAAAGTGAAAGGGCTGTCTTTAGAAAGAGCTTGCGCTCTATAATGAACGATGTCGCTCTGTCTTGTCAGAATCGTTATCCACAACAGCAACGAGATAAATTCTGTGGTTGAAACCCGATCGACCGCGCAGACTCACAGCTCAGTGCCAGGCTTTCTACACGAGAACGCAGCTTTGTCAGGATCAGCGGTCAGTGTTTGTTGGCTGCTCTCAGCGCTGTTGATGGTGTTGTTTTCAAATGTCCTGCTGATACTCGCCCACACGTACCCTGAATGCATATTATTAGGTCGGTGCTCAGGTAAGCGATATGTTCCTAGATAAAACGTAAACAAGCCTGAAACACCTCATGACACACATGAGTAGAAGGGACACAGAATTAAATGCTGTCATGAATAATTTCATCAGTGGGTGAATGAGCCTCTGGAGCAGCAGGGAACTGTCTATATCCTGTCTCTGACTGAAACACATGAAATATAGCAAACTTAAATGATACCTAAGGGATTTTCTCAGATTCATTCATGTTTAAACACTCAATATAATAGTCTTTCAAATCTTATGTAGGCTGACAAATGTCCTGTAAATCCAATCTTGATAAAAAACATTAAAAAAAACACATCTGAACTTTTTAAATACACAGCCTTGACAATGTATTCATATCCCTTTGAACACTTTTACATTTTGTCATTTTACAATCACAAATTTCAGTTTTTTCTTTCTTTTTTCTCATATTCAAATGGAAACCTGAAAGGTTTGGTGTACCTTTTCATCCAGATTGCTCTGATTCCTCTGAATAAACTAAAGAGCAACCATTTGCCTTAGTTTAATAAGGTGTTCTGGTCAAATTAAATATCATTAAAATACATTAACATTTGAGGTTAGACCAGGAAAAAATGTGAAAAAGTTGGCAGAGGCATTTTTGCATCATCCCACTTTCTTGGTGACACATGGCAGACATTAGAGGGAAGCTATTTCATTTACATTTTTGGTGATTTATTATATGAATATGAAAATATTTTCCCCATTCTTTACATTGAAAAACCAACATTTTCATTTTTACTGTTGCTTTGATGTGGTAAAAAGAAAAAAAAAGCATCTAAAATGGAAAACAGTTTATTCCTGCAACTTTTGCTATGTTATGTGTTCAAGCCATGTTGGATTCTAAACTCTGAATTGGCAAAGAACCTGCAACTTTATGATCCAGTGTCCTGTGTGACCCATGGGGTCATTGCACAAAGCTCAGTGATGCACAAGGGTAATCAAGCTTTCAAGAAGTACTGCAAAGGATCCCTAATCATTTCAAACACATTGTATTGTGTAAAAACAGAACATTTATTTTAAATCTTCAGTTTACTGATATCTTGCCACATTGCATTACACTCTCCGTTTTTGGTGGCTTTTTGTTGAGGTTCGCTGGCTTCTTCTGCACAACAACTAATGCGTGCATAACCTGCCATGTGCATGTCTCAGAAAAAGACTTGTTTTTATAGTAGTGATGTATTATCCCACAGCAGTACACAGAGACAAGCAGGAAAATAGAACAAATATGGGAAAAACATGCTAAAAAGGGTGTTCCTTTTAGTGAGAACGGACATCTTTCAGTGGAAACCGAAGAACCGCAGCTGATGGTTGTCAGTCTAAACATCTCAAGGCAGGCAAAAAAGACTAGCACCACTCTGTTAGTGTATGGGAATTAGGTGGCTACTCAAAATGCTAATTGAGCCGCTTTCCTTCATATTTCATGCACTAAAACCCCAAGTCATCATCACACACTGCAATCTTGAGACCTTGTGGTTTTTACTTTTCGTTTAAGTGTGAAGATGCAGTCTGTGTCGAAAAGTTGTGAATTTGTTTTTCTTCCCTGACTGACAAAAACGTAGAGCCAATGTTTACTCTTTACGTTTATTTTATAAGACGGACCACACAATGTGAGTGGATACTGCTGTTTGCAGTTAAAAATATACTCGTTCACTCAGTCAGAGCAGTACTCTACATTTCAAGTAGGAAAATATGTGATCTATTTAAAACTCGGAAAACACATTAAACAAAGTGCGTTGTGATCTTTTACTTTTCCCCCGGCATATTTTCAGCCAATATTTAATACTTCTTTCAACTGTATATTGTTTCTTTTATTCTATTTTATAATATACTCTTACGCATATGATGTTTTTTTATGTTTCAAAAGATGAACATCTGTATTATTTAAAGATGCTTTACAAATGCATTCAGATGAATTTTTTACTTTACATGATGACACTTTACAACCAATGTATCACTGAAATCATATGGATTAGACCTACAAAAGTAGCATACTACATGACATGGAAGAAAAATACGTTATTTTTGGTATTTATATGCCATTTGGTCTTATTTTCCTTTCAACTTTTTCCCTTTAGTCGTCTGTCTCCATGTAACCCAGTTAATACCCCCAATATCTGATACCTCTAAATGAAGTTCAGTGCAACAAAGTCTATCTAAATCTTACATAATTGTTAAACATGGGGAAACCGGCACAATTTATTCTCAGTGTAGGTAGCTGTTCTGTGAAAGCATCAGAAGTTTGTAGGAGGACTTTAGTGAACAAACTAAATCATTCAGACTGAGAAACACAGCAAATTGTTCAGAGTTGAAGCAATGGAAAAGTTTAAAACAGGATTGGATTATAAAACAATATCCCAGACAGTTATCTCATGGAACACCCATTCAGTCTTCTGTTTTAAACAACTGCAAACTACAAATGGGAAAATAAGTTGAGAGAGAGTATTTGTTGTCGTCTCCACAAATCTTCTTTCAGAAGAATGGCAAGAAGAAAGTCATTGCTAAGAAAAAACCCACAAGAAAGATTTTTCCACAGGATATCATGCTGAAAAAGCTGCTCTGATTGGACAAAACCAACAAAGAACCGTTTGGCCTTAATGAGCAACCCCATGTATGGTGGAAAAATAATCTGAACAAATAATAGCTGTGAGGAAGAGAACATTGTGAGCTTAGAGAAGACATAAAGAAGAAGCTAAGATCAAAGCATATTCACATGTTGAACTGCCCAATCAAAGTCCAGACCTAAATTCAGTTCCGAATCAGTCAAAAAACGGAAAGATTCATCCAGTTTGACTGAGCTTGAGCTTTTCTGCAAAACAATGAGCAGAAAGCTCATCTCTGGTAGAGAAAAACCCCAAAAGATTTGCAGATAAAGCTGCTGCAAAATGTGGTTTTCAGTGTTGACTTGTGAGGCTGATTACAAATATATAGCACTTTTTATCTGTTCACACATGTGAAAACTATTACTTTCCTCCCTTTTTCCAAATACCTAAGACTTCATTTTGGTCTATCTAATATGTTCCAATAAAACACAGAAAGTTTAAAAAGTACGAATACTTTAGCGAGGTATTGTCAACAAACCAGATTTCCCCCCTTCTTTTCCCTCCTTGTAGATTTTTTTGCAGCTATGCCACACAGCTTTCACTGTTTACATCCTGCTCTCTTTTCAAGATCTTGTTTATTCTTGACACTGCCAGTGTGTGACTCTCTTGACTTTCCTACTATCACTCTAGAGGAAATGCCATGAGTCGCGTGCCAGTCACAGCTAACCTCAAACCCAGGCTTGGGTGGAGAGGGGCATTTTTCTTATAAATCATGGAATATGCCTGTGGGCGATCCATTGGCAGGCAGAGAGAACAGCCGCAAATAGACACCCATTACATGTAGTAACAGCTTTTAGCAACACAAAGACTGACTTTAGCAACCATCGCCTGTGGTATAGATGGAAAAAAGGGCTCCCATTGTCTCTGTGCGATGCTGACTTAGTCATAAGATATTCTCAGACAGTCAAATTTAATCCATCAGATATGAACTGTTTAAATTCACATCTGTCCGTTTTCTTCTCAGCACCTCCGGGTTTGCGAGTAAGACAGAAACTCCCTTAATGAACCCCCTCTTGAGATGTCAGTGGGCTGGCTTTGACATATTTTGGTCCTCAGTGAGACACGCACAGACTCTGCTCTGTCTGGCACCACTACCCGGCACTGCGTGCATCACACGTCATAAACAAAGCTCTCTGGGATGTATATCTTCTGCCTTGATGATAGATACTGAAATAATGCCGGAGGCATTTAACAGGGGCTCTTTGAGGAGGAGTATGGCACAGTACAAAGGCAGTAAGGAGCTAAGACTGATGTGGAATGTAACCAACCTGGAAGCCTGACTCATATGGGGCTAATCAGTTCTAGCGAAGCATAAATTACAAAGGGGAGAATGGCAATGGTGGGCACCGCGGTCACAAACTGTAAAGATTTTAAAAAAAAAGTGAGGGAGACAAAGACAGAATCAGATCAGTGTGCGTATGTCATGCCTGTTTTGTGTCTTATCTGTGCTGCAGAAAAGGTCAAGTTGGGACACAAATCACACCACCATGTTGGGCTGTCTCCTTTTAACTTTAAACAGCGGAACTACATCTGTTTCTCCTTTTCTTTTCCCAGTTCTGTGTGTTTCTGTCTTTTTATACCATTTGCTGGCTCCAGAGCAGTCGCTGTTGGACCGACTGATGTCTTGTAATGCAGCATTAGTCTTCTACAGTGCTTCATACATTTAGGCAGTGAAAACTTTAAAACCGTGCTTTACAAAAGCATTCCTACTCATTAATCATTTTCAGGCGTTGTCACGCTATGACCACAAACGTCTACATATTTTACTCAGATTTTATTTGACAGAGCAACCTCAATTACTCTATCATTTTAAACTAAAAGGGACAGGATACATGGTTTTAAATGGTTCTTGTAAACAAAAAGCTAAAAAATGTTAAGTACTTTTGCATTCATTCCCTCATTTAGTCTGATAAAATCCAGTGAATGCCCTGTAGGAGGCATAACAAATGTTTCTTTTGTTGGTAAAAGGTGCTCTGGATGGATAAAAGCAAAATTAAACTCTTTAGCTTTCACACAGAAGATTGTGTGGCATAAAACTAACACTACGTCGCATCCTGATGCAGACCAGTGGTGGGGAAATCATGCTGTGATTTTCTGCAGAAGGGACAGAGAGGTGATTAAAGTTGGAGGGAATATGGATAGAGCAAAATGTAGGGTAATCCTGGAAATTTAAGCATACAGCGAGAGGAACGAGGGTTTTAATCAGTGCGTGTTCATGTGTTAGCATAGCACATTCAAAGTAAAGACATAAATCTGATAGAGAATGTAGGGAAAGACTTGCAAATTGCTCTCAGATGCTCTTCATCCAATCTGATCTCAATAAGATACTCTGAAGTGATGCACTTTATGCAGATTTATGCAGAAAGAGATGTGCCAAACAAGAGATGCACATGTGTCATACCCCCCCCCCAAAAAAAACGAAAAAAAAACTGGCAAATTAGCCTGCATGTGTATTTTTTACTCTTCATACCTTAGCGAGGTATTGAAGAAATGAAAAGCTCTTCAATGTATTTACATAATTTGATCTAGTTTGACTGTCCAGTCTGTTAAAAATGCAGCCAGCAGAAAACTTTACCATTGATTGCTGAATATTGTAGAAAGAGTGATATGAGAGTTTTTGAGACATAAGCCACTGGAATTTTTCTTCCTAAAAATAAAAATCTAGCATTTGCCTTCTCTGCTTCATGTGACGTTACAACATATCACATGATTTAAAAAGGAATTTTTGTTATGGTCCGAGCTTTGTTTGTTTTGTTTTTGTTTTTCGTTTTTTTCTTTATTTTTGGTGCGCCTGCTGCTTCCCTCCCCTTCCACCAGGTGTCGCCGGTTGGCGACACCTGGTGTCAAAAGCGGACCTGGAGCAGCTGGATTTTTCTTCGTGGGCAAAAAGGACAGTTCTTTGAGACCTTGTATTGATTACAGAGGTTTAAATCAGATTACAGTTAAAAATAAATATCCATTACCTCTCCTGTCTTCAGCCTTTGAACCTGTCCACGGGGCCACTATTTTTACTAAATTAGACCTCAGAAACGCCTATCACCTCCTTCGCATTCACAAGGGAGATGAATGGAAGACGGCATTCAAGACGCCTATGGGTCATTACGAGTACCTGGTGATGCCATTTGGCTTAACTAATGCCCCTGCATTTTTCCAAGCACTCATCAATGATGTGTTGAGAGATTTTATCAACATTTTTGTCTTCGTGTATTTAGACGACATTTTGATATATCCAGAAGAACACAGAAAACACGTCCGTCAGGTTCTCCAACGCCTCCTAGAAAACAAACTGTATGTCAAAGCAGAGAAGTATGAATTCCACCGCCAGTCAGCCACCTTCCTGGGCCACATTTTAGAGGGCAGACAGGTAAGACCATTGGGAGGATAAGATCAAGGCTGTCCTGGAATGCCCAAGACCCGAAACATGAAAGCAGCTCCGTTTTCTTGGTTTTGCTAACTTCTACCACTGATTCATACGGAACTATAGTCAAACGGCCTCGCCATTAACAGCCCTCACCTCAACCAAATCAGTTTTTACCTGGACGCCTCAGGCCAAAGCGGCCTTTAAGCAGCTGAAAACTCTGTTTGCTAACGCACCTGTTCTGATCCAGCCGGATCCCTCCAAACAGTTTATTTTGGAGGTCGATGCTTCAGACACAGGAGTCGGGGCCGTACTGTCCCAAGTCTCCAACAAGGATAACAGATCTCACCCGTGTGCATTATTTTCACACCACCAGAACAAAATTAGGATGTGGAAGACCCCGAGCATCTAGCCATCAAGCTCGCCCTCGAAGAGTGGCGACACTGGTTGGAGGGAGCAGAACATCCCATTTTGGTTTGGACCGACCACAAGAACTTGGCTTACCTCCAGTCTGCTAAACGGTCCAACCCCCGACAGTCCCGATGGTTCTTGTTTTTTTTTCCCGATTTAACCTCTCCATCTCCCATCGTCCAGGTTCCAAAAACACCAAACCAGACGCCTTGTCCAGACTCTATGCCCCTGACGACTCCGATGAGGGACCGCTCCCCATACTACCACCCAGCTGCACCGTGGGAGCAGTGTCTTGGGAGATTGAGGACATCATTCGGCAGGCCCACCAGTCGGAACCTCCTCCCCCAGGGTGTCCTGGCGGCAAAATCTTTGTGCCTGCATCAGACCGTTCTCGGTTCCTCCAATGGATCCATTCGTCTAAGTTCTCCAGACACCCGGAAATCAGTCGCACCATTGCACTAGTCAACCTAAGATTTTGGTGGTCTTCCGTCCACAAAGACGTAAGACGTAGCCTGTTCGGTATGTTCCAGGAATAAGTCCTCTCACCAGCCCCCTGCAGGCTTGCTTCAACCTTTACGGACCCCCAGATGACCCTGGTCAAACATCGTAATTGACTTTGTTACCGGACTTCCTACTTCTAAAGGTATGACCGCCATATTCACTGTCATTGACTGTTTTTCTAAATCCTGCCATCTGATTCCCCTTCGTAAACTACCCACCGCTTCCCAGACTGCTCTTCTACTAATAAAACATGTTTTTGTCTGCATGGTATCCCCCTGGAGATCCTATCGGACCGAGGTCCTCAGTTTATCTCCCGGGTTTGGAGGCAGTTTAGCTCAGCGTTAGGGGCTAAGGTAGTCCTAACCTCCGGCTATCACCCGCAGACTAATGGCCAAACGGAAAGAATGAATCAAGAGCTAGAAGCTACTCTATGCTGTGACCGAGTCCAATCCCGTAGATTGGGTCCAGTATTTACCATGGGTGGAATATGCACATAATAGTCATGTTTCTGGAGCCACAAGTTTTCCCCTGTTCGAGGTTTCCCTAGGTTACCAACCTCTGCTCCTCCCCTCTGATGAAGAGACGATATCGGTCACTTCTGTCCAGCATCATATTCGTCGCTGCCAAAAGGTATGGAGAGACACCATTGCCACAACTTAACAACACAACTGCACAAAACAAACGCATTGCTGATCGTGAGAGAACCCGGCACCCTCTTACACTGCCGGCCAAAGGGTTTGGCTGTCCACTTGTGATGTTCCCTTGAAAGCCACATCTAAGAAGTTGGCTCCTAAGTACATTGGCCCATTTCAAATCCGTGATCAGCCCTGCAGTCGTCCGTCTCCGCCTTCCCCCGTCTCTTTGCATCCACTCTCTACCTTCCATGTCTCCCAGATAAAACTGGTCCAGTCCAGCGACCTGTGCCCTCTGGCCAAACCTGCTCCTCCCGCCGGTATCATTGATGGCCATCCTGCCTACTCTGTCCGCCGGATCATGGCCTCTCGTCGGCGAGGGCAAGGTTATCAGTAACTTGTCGATCGTGAGGGCTGCGGTCCAGAGGAATGCAATTGGGTTCCACGTTCCTTCATCCTCGACCCCTCCCTGATCACAGACTTCACCTCTTCCCTTCCCTCCACTTCTGCTTGGTCGCCAGGTGGCGACCGTTGAGAGGGGCGGGGGGTACCGTTATGGTCCGAGCTTTGTTTTTGTTTTGTTTTTTTCGTTTTCGTTTTTCTTTTTTTTTTCTTTTTTTTGGTGCACCTGCTGCTTCCCTCCCCTTCCACCAGGTGTCGCTGGTTGGCTAGGTCCCTAGACATAGGCGGTCACCAACCCCGTAGACACACCTGTGTCTATTTGGAGAAGGCTGCTGTGGAGCATTTAAGAAGCGGCTGGCCGACACTTCAGTGCCTGAATGTTTGCTTACTATGGTAAACGTTTCTCTTAGAAGGCCCTCTGAGTATCATCACCTGTTGTAACCACTCGTTGTGTTCTCCTCGTTCAGGTGATTCCTATCGTTTACTGAGAGTCCCAGTGACACTATTGCTTCCTGGATTTTCCTGTGTGTCGCCATACTCCGAGCACTCACCCCTCTCGGTCCTACCCCAGAGGATTCCCTTCGAGACGCCACAGGTCTTACCTGGAGGTTGCCAGAAGCTCTGGGATCAAGGTTCCTCCTGGACCCTGTCAGCCACCAGTGCCTCCGTCTCCCCGCAGCAAGTACTTGCCTGATCCGCCCTCCAACGATATCTGCCTCATCAGCCTTCCGGCACCGGGACCCCCTCATCCTCCGCGACAAGTTTAGGCTCTCCGCCTCACCCTCCAGAATGTAAGACGTCTCCCCTTCAGCCTGCATTGAAAATTCCCACGAACCTTGAACCCACCACTAACCACTTTCCCTCTCGTTGACAGTTTGAAGATCTGGTTCCCTTCCCAGAATCCTGATCACCCCGTCTCCTCTCTACTTTGAGTTTTCATTAAACTTTATCATTATTCAAATCCTTCTCTTGATTGTGTTCTTGCATGTGGCTACGAAGACTAGAACCGAACATGACAATTTCAGTCGTATTGCTTCACCTTTTTGTGTTGCCTGCTCCAAAACAGAGAATGGTGTCGGGGTGGGGTGGGGGGGGGGGGGTATAGAGAAATTGCAAACAAAAAAAAAAAATATTTTTAAATCAAAATATTTCTGTGAAGTTAAATGGAAAAAAAAATTCTTGTCAGTTATTTTTTCATAAATGAAGCATGGGTCTTTTAAAGGTGGTGATTTCTGTGTTCCACACTGGCACTTCGCTGGTAACATGTCCCCATTTGATCCATGTCTTTTGGGCCTGACGTCTCTGTGAGACTTATTTGTGTCGTTCCCAACGGATCTCCCTGAGCACACACTGTCTTATGCACGTTCAGGCTTGTACGAGACCTGGGAAAGATATGTTTGACATAGCACAGAAGAAGTAAGTTGCGAAAGAATGCTTTGTGTCTTCATATTTTAACCTGTTAAGACCGGATCCAGCACATAGATAATGTGGGATAATGCAGAATATTAACTTTTTCTGCAGGGTTTCTTTTTTTTTTTTTGTCATAAAAATTGACAAAAAGTATTTGTGCATTTCAAATCCTTTTAAAATGTTTTTCACCTTTAATAAGATACGTTGTGAATAAATCAGGCGAGTAACAAGCAAATCTGTAAGTATTCAAAACTAAAACAAGAAAAACATGTTCTCTCATTCAAACTTATAAAACGCATATTGTTTTTCTTATCTGATTAACCTGATATAAACTTCCTTTGGCTTTTTAAGATTTGTCTCAGGTTGCTCATTTACATTTGCACCCATAATTTGCAGAGAGGTCACAAAGGATCAAAGTGATCTCAATATACAAAGGGATCAGTCAGGAGAAGGGTATAAAAAATGCTTGTAACAGCCTTTATACAAATAAAAAACAATTGAAGATTGTCAACAAATGGATAAAATCCATCCATCCATGCCGGGATACGATTCCAAAATAAAATGCCACTAACTTTGAATAACTTCAAACATTTTGACAGATTTTCTATTTTGTTTCTCAGTGCAATTAAACAATTTTAACAGTCATATTAATTCATATCTGTCCAGTTAAAAGCTGACGTTTTAATCAGCCGTATATGTGTTCCTACAACATTCCCAACCGACAGTGTGGAAACTAAATTAAACAGATGGTCACGGCATCAGCACTTGAAGATGTAAGATTTATTTACTGGGAATCTCCTAATGGCCATAATTTACTGCGTTACAAAACAGTGACAACACTCTATTTATTTTCTTTCAATTCAAAGCAGGAGCTGAAGGAAACACTAGTTGGAACCAAATGGGCCAGTCCACCCAGAGCAGAGAGAGTTTGAGGTCTGTGTCATCATACGTCCTCACACTACGTCTGTGTCCTGACACGGCCCCAGTCATCTAACCGCATTTTGTCTCCTGGCACCCAGGGGTATATAGGAATCACATATGCCTTTGGCAGGACTTCACGCCTACATTCCTCAGCTATGTGCTCACACGCATTTTCTTTGCTCCAGCCTTCCCTCCCACTTTGCTCTGACACCAAAACTTGGCTCACATTTTTTTGCACTATAAAGAAACACAAACACTGTTATTTCCTGGACAAATGGGGGTGAAGTATGCATTTTGCCACCTCTATGAAAGTCACTACCTAGGCTGACTCAGACAGGTTGGTTCCAACGGTTTTTCAAGCTTCTGTATCACCCCACAGGGATTTAGCAGGGCCCCATATTTAAATGTTTTTGTTAAACATAAAATGCAGGAATGGGACTAAGTCTGTTTATAAGCTCGGGATTTTCAGATGACTAGTCCCCAGTGACTTATAGTTTTGGGTTATCTATTACTAAAGTCAAAGGCAACGAGGCCACAGAGGCTGTGCAGTTTGCTGTCTGGGGTGAATGAGTTCATGGGTAGGGGGTGCATGGTGAGGAATGTGGCTGTAAGAAAAAGCCAGGAGGAATCATTATAGGGAAGCAATGAGACGCCAGAAATGGGAGCAAAGCATGATTACTGATTTTTCTGTTTTGGGGGAACAAAGAAGTCTCTGCATGTGGTTTAAATCTTCCATTTTTGTGGGGAGATCTTGTATGCCTGTGTGACATTAACTTCTTTCTAGTTTCCTATACTCTGTGGAGCTGATTAAGCCAATACTTTGCAGAACTACTTTTGCTTTTCTGAAGACTGATTTTTTTTATTT
>NW_015112626.1:326721-355108 GCF_001443285.1 Poecilia latipinna
AGACGAGACCGAGATCATCAAAAATGGTCTTAAGACCGGTCTCGAGACAAAGACTGACTTCGAGTACCACAACACTGGTTCATTGTTCTTTACCAGCTTGATCAGGTGTGTTGAAACAAGGAAACATAAAGAAGTTTCCGAATTAAGGCCCTAGAGGACCAGTGTGTGACACTTGTAAAATTGTTTGCTGCAGCTGTATTATGTTGTCTCCTTAGTCTCAAGCAATTTACAGACTAAAACAGGTTTTCATCCAGGATTGTTTTGTATTTAACTCCAGCCTTCTTTCCATTAAGTCTAAACTGCTTACCTGTCTCCTGAAAAAAGCTTCCCCTCAGCATGGTGCTGTCACCACCATAGAAATGGTGTCAATCTGTCACAGTTTGTGCTGAAGTGTACTTCATGGAAGATGATAAAGGAGGAAAGCTTGGTTGTGATCTGCGGCTGCTTTGCTACATCTGGCACAGAGCATCTTGAATCTGTGCAGGGTACCTTGAAATCTCATGACCATAAAGGCAGAGTGTCTGCCTAGTGTCAGAAAGTTTGGTCTCAGTCACAAATCATGGGTGTTCCCACAGAAAAATGACCCAAAACACAACTAAAAACTCCCAAGAATAGCTAAAAGCAAGACACTGAACAGATTTAAACGGTACGGAAGGTCTGTGGAAAGAGATGAAACACACCAGCTGGAAAAGGCACCCTTGAAATCTGAGATAATGGAGTAGCTTGTCCATGAGGAGTGGACCACAACACCTGTGGACAGGTGCAGAACTCAACAGATAAATAAATTGCTCGATTTCTTTTAAAAAAAAAATAAAATAAATAAAATCTGTGTAACAAAATATGAAGTTATAGATCCTATCATTTTTGTCCAGGTCTGTTACAGTAGTTTGTAAAATGATTTTGTCCAAACACATTTCAAAAGTAATGTTTGATTTTCATTAGTTATTTCTTAGTATTTAGTTTATTTATTATTTCTTTCGTCAGTTCCAAGTTATTTTGGTGACAATTGTGGAATTTTCATTCAGTGATGGCATGGGCACAACTACATATTATTCAGGTGGATGCGAAAACATAAATCGGCGCCCCCCCGAGACGAACACACGTGAAAGTTAAAACTCTCTACATTTACATTTACATGTGCGTGAGGTGAAGGAGCGTAAGCGTGCGGTGAAGTGTATGCGAAGGCATCATCGGGGCGCTGCCCCCTCCAGACCGGGTTTTGACGCCCCCTCTGGTGCAGCGCCCCTATGCGTTGCATGTGCTGCATACCCACTTTTTGCGCCACTGAGTGATAGAGATGTACAGACGATGTTGACCACGTGTTTATGTGCACCACCACTGTGTGTTGCTCTGTCTGATAAAACCCCAAAAGAAAGAAATGTTTGGTTATCGTGTGACAAAATGTGAAAAAGTTCAAGGGATTTAACGTTTGTTGAGCTTTACGGGTCATCTCATTTTCTTCTTCAAGGACAGCGACAGTCTGGCTGCGCCAAACTAAAACAAGATTTCAAATGACTTTTGTGCCCACAGAACGACAATTCCAACACATTTTTTTACACAGAAGTACATTTATTTAGATCTGAAAACATTGATATCAAACAATATTACATTTTCTTATCATTACAAATCAGACTTCACAATTTCATATATATTTTTTTTAATTAAGTAAATGTAACAGATTTTGACTCTAAACTATAACGTGGGAACTCTTCCTCTTGTTACGAGGAGCCCTTTGTAATAAATGTAAGTAAAAGTGCATCATCTAAATTGGTCCAAAACATGCCTCTTGAGCAGGACTTCTCTGATGAATAAATATTGTGTATTTTCAAAATGCAATATAACTTCACAATTTTTTTTTAAGTAATTTGCTTTTTGTTGCTATTTTTCTAAAAACCTTTGATAATTTCAGTAAAAACAGTATAGTTAAAAGCTTAGCATATCGATCACTGCATCATCTATTTTCTAAATAAACTTCATTTCCCCCCCTCAGCCCCCATATAACTATCAGGAACATAAAGATTTGACAAGAACAACACCTTAACATCACAGGGTTATGTTACAATAAAACATTTTTTGTTAAAAGTTCAAGGGGTGGGGGGGGGGAGAAGAAAATATAACAGCAACATAGAATTAAGGAATACAATGCATAGATTCAATCATCTGAAAATGTAGAGATATAATTTACTTAGTACAGCTCCTCTTTAGCTTTTAGAGTAAATCTACATAGATTTAATACAGTTAATCCTGACTTGAGTGACCGGCACAAATATATTTATACATTTTTACATAAAAATTATATATATGGTTCTGAACACATCACACGATGGAGACGTTGAATATATCGCTTTGACCTCAAAGGCAGATTTGGCTATAGTACATATAATGGCATGTTTGGGGTTAAGGAAAGGCAATGCCTGGCATGCAGGCCAAGCAGCAGCTTCTTTGAGGGCTTCTCTGCTTTTTGTAAAGGGTTAAGAATTTAGCTTTAGTCTTCTAAGATTTGACTAGTCTGGCTGTACTAAAATGTTACTACGTTTACATGCTCAAACTGAAGTTTTCACAGAACATTTATCTGTGTTTCTAAAGCTGAAGTCATGTCAAAAGAGGTTGTATAAAAACCGGCAAACGCAGAGTCCTCAACAAAACAAGATTAACTCTTGTCATTTTCCAGATACAGCACCCTCCACAATTTTGCAACCCTGGTAAACATGTGCAACAAAAAAAAAAAAACCCTTAAATGATATGGAAGTAATCTAAAAAGGATAAGAATGTCATGTGAACTTATAGGGATCAAAGGTTACGTTGCTAAGATATTTGAAAAACATAACATCTCCTTATGAGTGCCATTTAAAGCAGTACCTGAAAGTGGATTTAGTGTAAAACCTACTTTTCATTATATTACCATTAAATATACATTTTAACCCTTGTATAACAAACTTCATTTAAGACGAGTAAAGCTATTTTAGATTTAAGTGAATCTGTTACAACTCATAAACAGATTGGAACTGCAAAAATAAACTATGTTGATTAACAAAAAGTTTATCTCAACATTCTTCTGTGGTAACGTCTTGGCTGATTATCACTATACATTTGCCTTCAAATAAATTAAATAGGCAAAGACTTTTTCTAAGTTTAACAGTTGTTTAAACTATATTTTTTTAATATGGGAAGCTTGCTCTACTAAATAAATGCAATTGGTTGGATTTGAAAATATATATTCTGTATGAAATTATGCTGCTGCTGCAAAAAGGAATTGTTACACAAGGCTTTACCAGGTGTTGCCAATAATCGAGGGTTGCACTGTAAATCCCACTACTAAAGTTACTGTCAAACTTAGTTTATTAAATTCCTTTTTATTCCTGATCCTCTTTGCCTTTTCACCATGAAATGAGTTTTCAGACACATTCACATTTTTGACTCTACATAAGATGAAATGTCTGTTAGTGCAGCGATCAGCGAGAAAATGCAAATATACAAGCTTAAGATCAGACTAACACTCAGTGGCATTCTTTTTTTTAGGGACAATAAATTTAGTAAACCTTTTAATAAACAAAAATTAGGTGCCATCAAGATATGTAAATATTTAAAGAGACAACAACAAGCAGAGGTAGGAGAGGACAGAATAAGAGAAGTAAGGCTGTTCTTAAAGACAGCATCAGAGGGCTCCTTTGGATCAACTCTAACCTTTGACACCAGAAAGAAAACACAACAAAGCTCTGGCACAGGCTGGTTATTAGCGTGAAAATGACAGCAGCAGCGCTAGGAAATTTCTTTCATCCAAACTGTCTGGAACTAGTAACATTCACAGCACTAAATGTGTGTTCAGTAAACCTCAGCAACAAAGTTACAAAGTTTTTTTTTTCTTTTGAGCTCCAGAAAAGCAAACGGAGATTAGAAATATTTTTTTTTTCTCTCTTCAAGACTGCTGTATTTGAGCATCTCCTGGACTGTAGACATTTACAATATTATCTGAGCCTGCAGTCAAAAATCTACAATTTCAGGCACAACAAATAGGCCCCTGTGGTATTAAGGTTCAGAGTGACGAATAACTCAGAACGATTCCGACGTCCGAGTGCAGTTTGTGCACCAGCGTAAATCTATATTAACCTCAAATAACTTAGCTCACAAATATATACTATATCTAGTAAACATGTACTGCTTCATTTTAATATACATTTTCAAAGTATGTACAAGAAATCAGCCTGACTGACCTGTTCACCCAACGTGTAATTAAAAGATCCAGTTTTCATTTTTATTTTTGAGCTCACTTCTGCTGGTTTGATTTTCATTTCCTTTCTGTAAACAGTATTTACAAACTCAATAAAAAAAAAGAAAAAAAGAAACAAGGAACAAATATTACAAACTGTTCGATTACATTATGTACACTCAGGCAACAAGCATGTTCTTATGTAACAACATTCTGAGTCCACTGAGAAATCTCTCATTTTTAAGCACTTCAGTCCAAAAAGACACAAGACGCGTTACCTTCATCGTTCGACAGAAGCTGAAATCAGTTTTTGGTACAAAAAGCTTGACTGATGGAACATTACAAACAGCTTGCGAAGGTGTCCATCTTCTGATTGTTGTGCCGATGATGAGATGTATTTGGCAGTGTCTGTAACCTTTTGCGTGTAAACTGGAAATACAGCGCCTTGCAAAGGTATTCATACCCCTATAACTTTTTCCAATATTTTTTGTCAGGTTACAAAAACAAACTTCAATGTGTTTTTACTGGGATTTTATGCAACAGACCAACACAAAATGTGCATAAATGGTAAGTGGAATGAAAACAACTCAAAGTTTATAAACTGTTAGACATAACAAGCTGAAAAGTGTGGTGTGCTTTTGTATTCAGCCACCTTTAGTCTGAGATTCCTAAATTAAATCCAGTCCAATTGAATGCCTTCACCTAATCACTAAATAGAGTCCACCTGTGCTTATTTACAGCATTATTAAAAATCAAGAATCAACATGCCCAACAAGCCAGTGAGCAGGAATCAGAATTAATTCATAAAACAACATCAAAAGCTCTAATGGAATATTTATTTATTTACTTTTTGCACCATATGCAAATACAAAGAAGCCCATGGTAACTCTGCAAGAGTTACTGGTACCACAGTTCAGGTGAGAGAATCAAATTTGGCCTTTATGGATAAATGGCAATTATAATGCCATTGTTGAAAGACAACAATGCAATGTTTAAAATTTCTCACAAGTAAAGGGACAGATTATATTGAAGAAGTCACTCTGGTCAGGTATGACTAAAACTAGACTTAAACATTCTGACATGCATACAGAGCAGGGATTATGAAGGAATTCTAATACTGCCAATCACCTCTGGAAAATATATGGATGCTGAAACATGATGCCGTCAGCATCATGCTGTCGGGATGCATTTTTTTGAGCCATGTTGGGGAGATGGATGTTGAAAAATGGAGGGCAATACTGAAAGCAATACTGCTGGAGTTTACAGAAGACTTGAGTCTGGGGAAGAAGTTGACCTAGCAACACGAAAACAATCCTCAATCTGCTATCAAAGCTAGAATGGAGCATATTCATGTTTTAGAAAGGACCAGTCAAAGTGCAACAATAAAATCCAACAATTGAGAGTCTGTGTCAACACCTGAAAACTATTTGCAAATGTTCTCCATCCAATCTTATTGGGCTTGAGCTATTTTACAAAGACGAATGAGCAAATAAATATCAGTCTCTAAATATGTCAAGATCCAAATGTGTAAACAATGATAAAAGACCTGGAGAAGTGATTGCAATGAAACATCTTGAACAAGAATTATTTTTTTTGTCACATTCACTCTTAAATTGTGTTGGTTTTTGTCATGAAATTCCAGTGAAATATAATTGAGTATGTGATTGTAATGTGATAAAACATGAAAAACTTTAAGGGGTACTAGCCCTTTTCAAGACACTGTTTGTGTTTCAGTTCGACTCTCTTGTTAAGGCAAAATGTTTGGCACTTGGAGAAAATCCTGATCTTGTCTTCATTGGCTCTGAAGTTGACATGTCCATAAAGGGTCTGCAGAAATAATGTTGCCTGAAAGTATAATTTTGGAGCAGAAATGTTGCTGCATGTCTTTTTTTTTTTTTTTTTGGGATACGAAACTTTAATCTCATATTTAATTTTCTTTCTTTGCCTAAACAGCATTGTGTCACTTGAGTAAATCTCTGATTGCCTTCACTTTCTACCCGGACACCCAGCTGTGTGTAGTGGTCTTCACTCCATGTGAGAAACCTTGCTGGGTCACAACTGGCTCAAAGTTGAAGTCCAGTGAGTCGCCGTCCATGAGCGTTTCATGGAGCACCCTCTCCACGTCGATCTCAAACTTCTCAATGGACATGTCATCAAGGTCGCTTGGAAGTTTCTCCATGTGCGATGGTACGGACATGCCCGCTCGACCATATCCGTTGGTGTTGAGAGGACAGAAGCTGCCGGGCATGGCTCCCCCACCGAGGTGCCCAGGGAGGCCATAAGGCATCTGCATGGGGCTTTTGGTGACAGGTAGACGGGCGCCGCCCCCGTTGTAGCTCAGCGACATGAGCAAGCGGCCATTCATAGCTGGTGACGCGGCCTGGCCTTGGCTGTGCACGTTGTGGGGGTGAGAGAGACCGTGCGGGTGAGCGTTCCCTCCTGCCATGAGTTTGACTGCATGCTGGCTGCTGCTGTACGGTGGCAGCATGCAGCTCCCGCTGGACTGAGACACCACTGTGTCCACTGACGGCATCATCTCGCTGTGCTGGTCGGTGTCTGACGTCAGCAGTTCCTTCAGGAGCCCAGCGGGGCAGCTGTACTGCCCCATGCCGGGCACGAAGCCAGGCTTGTTTTCTGACAGAGTCTGCAAAGGCATGGATGGCAAGGTGTTCATCCCAGCTTGGCCGTAGACGCACTTGTGGAACTCCTGCTGCGACTGCGAGCCCATGCTCGGGGAGCTGTAGGCCGGGTAACCGGGGCTCGGCTGCATCATCGGTGAGGGGGAGGACTGGGAGGACCCGGGGGTCGTTGCCCCGCCTCCGACCTGTGAGTTGTTGGGCGACAGCAAGTTCAGGTTGTCCAGGAGGTTTTCCATGACATTCTCAGAACTGTGTCCCAGAGATCCAGTCATCTCGGTGAGGCTGGGCAGCGTGGCTGTCATCTTTGATCCTGGAGCTCCAGGGTAGCCCATGTGCACGTCGGATTCCCCGAGGTCGTCCTCAGGCACAAATGGTGAGAGGCGCCCACTAACGGTGCTGGCATTGGAGCTGGTCCGAGGCCTGAAGCCGTTCCAGGCGTCGTAGTCATCATTACTGTGGGAGTTTGGGCTGCCGGGCCACTTGGAATAGGAACCTGGGCTGTCTGCGCTGCCATCGGGGCCACCCTGCAGGGACAGCTATGAGGAAGAAACCAAAGGGAAATTATCACTGTTCGAGCGATGAAATGGAGAAATTAATTTAAACTTTCATTTAATTTACACAAAAAGTAATTATATTCTAAGTAAAGTAAATAAGTCTAAGTTCAAAGGAGAATGTATGTGTTTATAGAGCAATTTTGTTTAATTCCTTAGCCTACTTGGGAGCCTTTCCCAAAGACTGGATGTTATTTACACTGAAAAAATGTTTGAGCACCTCATAAAGTTTGCAAGGGTGAATAATAGTTTTCATGCTTATAACAAGGTGCAGAGCAACACAGTAAACCATGTACAGTTTCTTTAACTGTCTGTGCTTCAAGTAACTTATATAAGGATAACTTAAACTAATAAGAATATGCTCCTGGCTAATTGTTTCCGAGGAAGAAGGGAAAGTAGACTTTTAAATTAAAATCAAAACCCATATTTGGTCTAAAGTTTTTATTATAGACATCAATGGTTGAATTATCATCAAAACACTCTCCAAATGAGTGTCTCCTAATATTGTATCTGGGAGGCTAGTAGATCTTGAACAGGTAGAAACACGTAAAAATTTATCTTTATGGGATTAAGTGCTTATCTTAATCTGAGTAGACACCTTTAAAAGAAGTTAAGCGTCAACTAAAGGAAACCTACCACTACTTGTATAAATAATTCTATCATCGGCAAATAAGAGAACCATAGCTGGATGTAGACCTATTATTATTTATATTAGTACAAAAAAATGAACTGGTCCCAAAATTGATCTTTGGCAAACATCCTTAGACACACATTGGGTTCTGTCAGTTAGGTAGTTTATAAATCAATTCAACATTTTTTAAGTCTTAAGATGTTCAAGTCAGGCTTTTCTTGCCTGACCCAATTTCTGGTTTTCTTTGAGGTCAGAACTGTTGATTCTGACTTTTCCAAGGACTAAACCGTAGAAAACTATAAAAAGTGTTGTAGGTTTCTTGATATAACAGTTTTCAATGCCAGCAGAAAATGTTTAAACATCAAATTCGATCTCTCAACATTCTTATCACTGACGCACTGAATGAATCAGTGATAATCATTTTTGATGAACCACTCAGTGACCAGAGCTCACCAATTGAAAACTGACAGATTTTTGAATGTAACTTAGTTTTAGATGTATCTAAAAAAGAAAACAAGTTTGGCAAATGATTTTTTTGACACACAAAGCAACTTTTTGTTTTTGTAACAGGTAGGACCAGGTTTATTGGGCCGAGGCCTTGTCCAAAATGGTACATGTGGCTTCAAATATATTCTTACAGGCTACTTTTGGCTACACCACATCCAATTTCTAACATTTATTTCGATGACGCACTTTAATTCATTGAAACATTGTCAGAACTTCTGTAAGCAATTGTTTTACACATGGGAAAGTCCTTGACTAACGCACCTTTTTCTTTGCTGCTCTTCCCCTGCTCTTGGAGAACTTGCTGTTGTTGTCCATGGAGGCAGCCCTGCGTCGTGGGGATTTTCCACTTTTCCCGCCTTCTGGGTTCAACATCCACCACGAGCTCTTCCCCGTCCCCTCATTCTGGACGCGGATGAAGCGGCTGTGCAGGGACAGGTTGTGTCTAATGGAGTTCTGCAGGAGAGGGAGGGAGAGGGAGAGAAAAGGATGAGAAGCAGACAAACAGGGACATTTGCCCTTTTCCCAAAACACCTCAGATGTGCTTTATCACAGAAGTGTAAATCCGTGCGTACAGGTGGCGGCCCTTGAAAACATGCTTGCCTTGACAATTGACTTATGAGGAGAGAAGAGAGGTTTTTAAGGTCACTCAACGATCCCATGCTGTTTGCTTTCCAAAGAAAACACACGTGCACACACTCAATAGATGTCAGTGGGTTTACTCCACGAGCAACACATCCTGAACTAATGTGGGCTCATAGGAAAACAGAGAAGGCTATTGTCAAAAAAAAAAAAAAAATACCCAGCAGTCACATTCCACCTGACTCTGTGTCTTGTCTAAACCAGCACGAATTCAAAGGGAGGAAACCGACTAATCTTTCCTCCTTACAGACACAGTAATGCTAAGCTCTGACGTTGCTTAGTGACACCACCAGTGGAAAAACTAATTTTTGAGCAGGAAGCTAGTGAAGCGTTATAAAAACAGGGCAAACAAAAGAGCGAGAATATTGGGTAAATGTCTGCTGAGCAAACCGCAGAAAGCGAGACACTCTTTCTCTTCCACTGCACTCTGACGCCCAAGTCACAAAACACTCAGGACTTCACCTGTTTGTTTGATTTTAAACTCCACACTGACTCAAAGTGCTACTAAAGTGACCGTTTAACCTCAGAAAATAGTTTCAGCTCTGCCTTCGCATAATTTTCTGTACGTATTTAAACATGAAGTAATGAGCCTTGCCCAGACATTACAGTGCCTGCGTAAAGCTTGTTGTTTTGGAGGAAAGGCTGGAAGTCCCGGCACGCACACTGACACACACACACACACACGCATGCACACACACACTCGCACGCAGAGCTTAGCGTGCATAGCAGCCAACGTCATCAAGCCTTTTGCCCGCCGTGAGTCACCGCTTCACATCTGGTTTGTAGTCTGTACCCTCTGTGCTGCCTTCACCTCTGTTTCTACTCATCTCAGCCATCACTTCTTCTCCTGAACTCCAAAATAAGTCCCGTGCCACAAATTAGTGTCACTGCCTATGCGTTCACTTAATAGATGAATATTCTGATTACACAATAATATTGCTCCATTAATCTTGACAGAACTGCTGGAGCAGAGTCGGGTTTGTAGGGTGCCATTCTTGCACACATTTCTTCAGCTCTGTTTTCTATAGGAGTGAAATCAGAGCTTTGTGATGGCTCCTCCAAAAGCATCGACTCTGGTGTCCTTAAGCCACTTTGTAACAAATTATTCAGTTTTATTACAGTCATTGTCTATTTGGAAGACCCGTTTGTGCTTTCAGAGATGTTTCAGTATTTCCGCAGTAGTTTCTTTCATCATGATGCTGTCTATTTTGTTACGTTCACCAGTCACTGCTGTAGCTCAACACTCACACACCATGATGATGACACACCTGGACTTCACAGCTGGGATGTTCTCAGGCTTCCCCCAAAGTCTAAGCATGGCCATTTTGACTACACACTTCAATTTAAGTTTTATCAGAATAATGATAGTATCGTACAAACTACAGGCATATCTTTACAAGATCTGGCTTTTGGTCAACAGATTATAATACCTTGCACCAAAAAGTTGATCTCTTATGGCTATTCCTGTATGTAATGTCATATTCAGTAAATTATGATATGCTATCCAGTGGGGCTTGTTTGTCAGATTAAAAGTACCGTTTGAAAAAAAAAAGGCAGGTATTAAAAAATTCATAAACCCCACATTTCTGTACGTTTTATTTTCTTCTAATGTAATATATCATGTTTTCATCAGAAAATAACTGAAAAAAAAAAAACTCAAGAGAACACCAAATTAATTTAACATAAAAACAAATGTGCAAAATGAAAGATTCTGTCAGTTCTTCAGGGGTTAAATAGTCGTCAAGCCATTTGACTCTAAGCTCCTTGGAAATGGGGAAACTTGCAAGATATAAGAAAAAGAAGTTGTTTTTGTCATACGTTTTACATAATGCATCCTAATAACACCTCTTTCAAACTGTTTAAGAACCCCAAATTACAGGAGCTGAAGAAATGTTTCTATTTTAAGATGCAGATTCATGGCAATTTTTTTAAGTGAGGTACTGCAACATTATTATCAACTTGTGTCACTCTATGCACTTGTATTACTCACTTTCTTTCCCTTCTCAAAGCCTCCGAAGGCCCATTCGGTCCGCCATGGACACTCAATGTAATTATTCCTGAATTAAATGACTTGACTGCTTCAGCCAATTGTCTTGGGCTAGTTTTCATGATCTGGGCTATGTGACAGCCCTTCCCTGATCAGCTTCGCCAATGCTTCTCTCCCGTTTCTCCTCTTCCTGCTGCTGCACATCAGTAGTTATGACAAAAGGCAAAGAGAGAAAAGTCTAGTCATGAGTCTCCGTCTCCCATGACTGCTAAGTGTGCTGCTCTATTCAGCTGTGCTGGAATAAGGAATGCCTGCAATGTGTGGGCAGACGCCGGGATGTCCTGTTACGGCCCTTCCATCATCCTGATGACAGGATGGAGAGAGAAGAAAAAAAGTTGCAGCACTGAAGAAATCTATTATGGCTTGGGTGTGATGATCTAGAACATTTAGTCCAGAAGGAATGGAGCAAAAGAGTGAGCAGATGCGAGGGGACATAAAAGTGCTCTGATGGGAAATACCAAAACTCTAACAGAACTTGGTGTGCTGTGTGGGGAGTGTGGCCCAGGGTGTCTGGTGTGGCCAGTGGAAAACGCTCGTCGTCTGCCCCACTGTGTGTGTGTGTGTGTGTGTGTTTTAGTGGAATGGCACTACGACAAACAGCAACTCTGTTAAGTCTTTGATTCTGAAGCACAGTCTGCCTCAGCCAGTGATGGCGGTTTAAAAAACACACGCAACTGGGGATAAACATGAACACACACAGTTACCCACGTATATGAATCAAAGTCCCTCCGGCTACAGTGTTTTCCAAAATATCCATGCCGCTCAAACTTATTATTCCGTCCCATTCAAGTTTCACGTTTATTTGTGCAGCACATTTCATCAACGAGGCAGTTCAAAGTGCGCAAAACGATAAAAACATAATTATGAAACAAGTAAATAAGCTTTGTCGTGTCAAATTCATCAAGAATAATCATCATCATATACGATGATCTTCCAGTTATGAATCAAAGGCAATTCTAAACAAGTTTTTAGCTTTATTTAAAATAACTCAGTGTTTCAGTTGCGTTGCAGTTTCTGGTAGCTTCTTCCAGATTTATGGTGCATGAATCTGAACGTTGCTTCTCCATGTTTGGTTCTGATTCTGCCTCTAACAGGTTTCAGTTAAGGATTACCTTGTATTTCAACTCTGCCCAGTTTCCCTGTTCACTGGGAAACATTCCCAGAGCATTTTTCAGCTACATCAATATTTTTATGGGGACGGTGATTTCAGGGTGCTTTCCAGCATTTGTTTTCTACAGCATACAGCCCTTTGCATGTTTTGTAGGGCAAAAAGTTCAACCTTTTCTTCTTTCTACGTGACTTGTAGCAGACTAGCCATTTGGAACATGAGCTGCAAATCTCCGTAGCCCCTCCAGAGGGCTTCTTGGCTGCTTCTCTGATTAAATCTTTTCTTCCCCAATTTGTCAGTTTAAGTGGACAAGCGCTTCTTGGGAGGCTCTAGTTGTGCCTTTGTGCCACATTAAAAATTTGCCATTTGTAATAAATGTGGCCAAAAAGCAATATGTTTACTGAATTTAGGGATTCTAGGACGGTGACCGTCGAAACACTTTTCAGACTTTTACTTCAAAAGAAAATGTGTTAGCCTATTTACATGAAATCCCAATGAAATTCAATAAATTTATGTTTGCAACATCACAAAGTATTAATTTTAAGGGGTACTCTACCAGTTTCAACACTGGTACAGGAAATAAAGTGTGTTGCTTTTGGAACCAGAGATGCTTTGTGACAAAGATTTATCTCTGGCTGCAGTACACAGGAATCTAAGCATTCCAGCTAATCACTGTGTGCAAAGTTCAATTGTAATCTCCGCCAACGTGCTAGTATCTTTTAGGAAACAGTAAATGCAGGATTCCCAGCCAGGCAGTCATCACAATCAACATTCCTGAGCAAGGTTACAAAACCCACAATTTCACATAGTTGAACTTTGATTACTGTAGCTGGGGGACATCTTGGAAAAAAAATACATGATAATGATGCACAAAAATAAAACAAATTAGGAAGAGTTTCTGAAAAAATTGACGGAGAAGGCTAAAGTTCCAGTCAGCACACCCAAAAGTCATTTTGCACTAAGATATGCAGCCATAATAAGCAGGCCGTAAGCTGACATTACTGTCTTCGTGAGAGCTCACTTATACAGCCGCAGATACGGAGAGAGAAAACCTCTCGCTGTTGTTCTCGAGCCCACCGTGAGGAGCACCACCTCCTGTTCTCTGAGTCAACACAACAGTACTGGCAAAACAAAAGGAAGTGACCACATGAAAGAGGACTGTGACAGGAAACAGAGCTGACTTCCTGCCTCAGGAAACATGGCGGTCGGTAAGTAGTGAAGAAGGCATGGAATGTGAAGCCGCAAAGGCCGCGAGCCAAGTGGACACCACAAGTTCAATTCAATCCCCGTTCTGTCAGCCAGAGGAGTTTATGTTTAGCAACAGGCACTAAGGCCTGTTGTCAGAGCACATGCATTAAAAGAAAGTAATGTTCACTATGCCAAGGCAGGGCTGAAAGTGAATTACATGAGTGGATGCATCGTGACTCAACATGTAGTAAGTAGTAAGGGGTCGTCTGGGTGGTGAAGGCTGCTGAAGAAATGGAGACAGAGTAAGCTGTGTGTGTCCAAGGCCTGGATCCTTAAAGAACACACTGTGCGAACTTTAAACTGCCCAACTGGCAGTGCTACTGAAAGAACTCTCTGTTTGGTACATCGTTCTGGATTTGCATTTCTCCTTTTTTCTTCTTGCCATCTCCCATTTTTTCTGACCTTTCCATTGCCTATTTTCTCGTGTTCTCGTGATGTTTTTGGGTCTCTTTCCCTTTACATAGTGTCCCAAATTTTCACTTCAAGTTCTCCTCCTCTTCTATTTTTATTTCTTAAATTGATAAAGCACATCGAAAAAGTATTCAAAAGTTTTTGCACTTTATCTAAAAATGCATCAATCCAATATTAGTATCTGTATTGGTGCTGATATAGCAAACAACTCTAGACTGGGTATCACTGATAATATGCCGAAACCATATCTATTCAGTATAATTCTATGGTTTGGCTTTGAGCAGCATCGGGATTTCTTATTTATTTAGCATTATATTTAGAATTTCTAACTGCATTTTCTTATCAACTGAAGGAATTGTTAATTTTACACATTTGACCAAGATAGTTCTTCCACTTATGAACATTTTTCTTCATGAAACTGCTCCAGTTCAGTCAGTTTATACACATTTTCATATAGCAGATTCTCATTGGATGTATTCCTTCCAGGATTGTTTCGTATATAGCTACATCTATCTTCCCATTAACTCTGACTAGTTTTCCCGTCCTTGCTGAGGACTGCAACAAGTGCAAAGATTTTCTTTGGAAGTTATTTTGAAAACCGTTCTTCGTCTTCCTTCCACATCACCTGTTGCATTCTGTTGCTCTTTCATGCAATGTTCCAATAAAATATATTAACGTTGAGGCTGTAACCTAAGAACATGATAAAACTCCACTTATTTCCTTTCTTCTGTCTTTATCCTCACCTTCTCTTACAGACTCAAGCCATGTACTCAAAGAAAACTAACTGCAATGCACCAGAGAAAGTTGTTGGCACAGTGACCTGGGTGCTGACACTTTCAGGGCTGCTCAAATGTCAACTTGTCTAATGAAAAAAATCCCCAGAGGAAAGCGCAACACCACCTACATGCAGCGCTGCTTTGAATCACTTGAAGCCACATATGAAACCTCAGCTGCAAAGCCCATACAGTTATGGGTACGAGCAGCGGTGCTCCCTTCCTCACTGACTGAAAGCGTGCGAGCAGGTACAATGTCACACAGCAGCAGATGCAGCTCTGCACACATTTACCCAGAGATATGGAAGAGATGAAAGTGAAAACTGTGGTTTCCCTGCACTAGTTCCACTGAAGTCATTAGAGAAACGGTGCTGTCCTGAGCAGAATTTCTTTCCTCTTTCGCTGCAAGTGTCTAAGCCTCAACAGTAGGTGTGCGTTTGCATGGGAACTACATTTTTTTTTTTTTTTTTTGTAATGTCTGAGACTATGAAAGCTGACATATAGGCCATTTCCAACCACCTTAGTAAGTAACCCTAAAGCTTCAACCTGGTCATGTCTGGAGGTTAGTGCTGAGTCTGGTTCATTTGGAGCTGTGTGGTTGAGACAGAAGACATGCAAACTTGTCATTAGTTTAACACTGGCTCAGCATGTCTGCCCTCCTAACAACAGCATGCGGTTGCTCACGCTGCTGCAGGTGAGAGGGCAAGACAGCAAGTGACGGCAAAGTACATCCCACAAAGATCACAACGTCATCAAAAGATGAGTCGAGCTGCAGCTTTCTGCCCGTTCTGATCATATATACAGTCCACAATATGGAGCGGAAAGGAACAAATTCTACCATGCACAAAATGGTAGCATCTGGTCAAATCTAAAGTCACCTTTTCTGGAAACTCACATGCGTCAATGTTTACATCTGGCCCAGTGCAGCTCATCTTGAGCCTGGTTCTGAAGGAAGTTTCTTTCTGCTAAAAATGAGTCACTCATATCTACCTTGTGCTTGCCCAGGAGAAGGCAGTTCAACAAAATAAAGATTCAAAGCAATCTGTTGGTTTTCTTGGGATAATTTCTTCCTTGGTACAAATCTAACTATAATGATTTAAGCAGGATCCAACTAAACTTTATAATTTGATTTCAGAATCTAATTGTATTTGGTTTGGTAATATTGGAATTAATCAAACAAATGTTGATGGAATTGGTGCTGAAATAGATGGGTTGTGACATGACTCAAGTAGTAGCCGTCGCTATCACGTTCTATGTGCTGGACTTCACCCAGATAGCAGATTTTGTAAGTCGCTGTTCGTTGCAATTTTAGTTTTTCATGATGGACTTTGCTACTGTACTTTTCATTTTAGACATTTATCTGTCTAAAATGTTTTGTCTAGTTCAAGTGCTTTCACCTTGTTTGAACCCGACCACTGCTCGGTACTTAAGGGTTGCACTAATGTCCACACTCTGTGTGGATGCCGTTACTGACTAAAGAATACTTAGTTATTTTCAGTGTCAGCAAGGTATTCAAATACGAATTCAGGAAAATTGCAAAGTTGAGACGTGTGTGTTTCAGCTAGCCAGCCACAGTAAAAGAACAAAACTTTCAAGAAATAAGAGGAAGGCTGAAAAAATATATGGAGATATTTCTGTCATACCCTTTTGAGGTTTTTAACCTCTGCATATCTGATTTTGGAAATTTAAGAGTAAGGGTAAGGGTGTACTTTCTCAATGGAATATACACAGAGAGAGCAAACTTGAATGAAACATATAACTTTTAGCATGTAGAACTCGTCTTGTTTTGGATGCTACTTATTAGCTAAAATATGTTGTATTTGCTAAG
Source organism: Poecilia latipinna (assembly GCF_001443285.1). Taxonomy (NCBI): domain Eukaryota; kingdom Metazoa; phylum Chordata; class Actinopteri; order Cyprinodontiformes; family Poeciliidae; genus Poecilia; species Poecilia latipinna. The sequence goes on from NW_015112626.1 coordinate 343,311, forward strand.
GGCCCTCAGTCTGTTGATGTGGGTCTTCTCAGGTCATTCATAGTGATACCAGCAGGTTACCAGAAGTAGGTTAAGATTTTCTATACTTCTATGCTTCCATTAGGCCATCAAAGCACCACAAGCTATATAATAACATGAAACAGGCACTGAAGAACATCTTCACAATTTTACTTTAAATATAAAATGAAAGCAACTTTTTTGCTTTTTGCTGAAAAAAGCAAAAAAAAAAAAAAAAACTTTGGCTGATGCTGCATTTTGCTACAACCTAAAGGATAATGAACTAAAATTGGACGGGCAGAAGAAAGCTTTACAAAAACACAAGGGGAGATGCCTTGCAACAATTTCTGATTGGTGCATTTCTAATTTCAAGTGACATAATTTTTTACAATGCCTGGATCAGTTGTAATACCTCTACATTTCACTCTTTGTCTTCACAATGATTCATCTCTTTCTATGATCTTTTGCATATCTTGTACTACCATCTTCACAACAGGCTGACGATGCCAGTGCAATTCGTGGTTTACATTGGCATGCAAACCATAAATGTATAACACGTGTGATAATTATCTATATGTATTATATTGTACTACCCAAGAGTCCACTTCTTTGGTGCCTTAAGCTATCTATAAGGTATGTAAAGTGACCATGTTCTTTCTTAATAAAGACAAGAAAAACAAAATTTTAAAAAGTTTTAAAGTTTGAAAATTTTATTTGAAGCTTTAAAATGTATTACACGTTTAATATTTAATAAATTAGGGAATATCTTTACTTTAGTATTGATGTTTTCCTTGATGAGGCTGAATGTTAGAACATGAAGGATGTAGTAGAAAAAACATAAACAGAGTCACATTAGGCCTTCATTAACCTAAACCTTAATTAAATCTAAAGTAATTCACATAAACAATAAATAAATACAAAGAAATCATGCACTTGTTCAGTTCATTTTTTTAACTGAACTAAAAGTCACCAAAGGACATTCTACAAAGTAAACAAGTTAAATGCAAATCCAATTTATTTCTTTCTGCAACACCATAACATTACCACACTTACAAAGCAATCTGAACAGACGGCAATGACTTCATGTGTTTGCAGTTTAATAGGTTATCATCAGCACCAATATTGAACTGTCCAGTGGTAATCACTGAAATCACTGACCTGTTTACCAAAGTCAATATGGCGATGATTATAAAAAGGCAGCGGAAATGAAAGGCCAAACACAGGAAATGCACAGCCCCGGGTCTTATTTTTTTTCTATTATTTACATCCTCAGATTAAAAACAGAAAAAATCCAGTCTGAAAAATGGAAATGATTGTTGTCATTAATGTTGCATAGCAGCGAGCAGCAAAGCAGAGCGCCTCAGGTTTGTCTGGTGAGCAGAGTATAAATGTGTCACTGTTAGCAAAGCTATAAAAAGGAAACTGTTTTGCCACAATTTCTTTCAGAAAGAAAGCTTTTGGAACAAAAATGGAAACTGACCCTAGGACATGGGTAACCAAAATAGGTTGTTTCTGATTTCTCCTCCATCCCTTATCATTTCCAATTGCTCCTTCAGGCTCCTTAGTTAAAGATCACTACTTGCTGCACCTGATTGCACACTCGTGCTTCAAAAGGGTATCTTTCTCACTTTTGTTGACTTAAAAGTTCCAATCAGCAGTTTATGTCTCATAGGCATTAATATCATATTTATTTTGGGGTTTTTATTTTATTTTGGTTATTCTTTTTATGGATGTAGATGGATAATAAAAAAAAACTGCGATGAATAAAAAGAAACTGGTTGACAGTTTGAGATTGCTATTTTTTTCTCAAATCTAAATAGGTTAAAAAAATATACAAACAGGCTCAAATATATACATGTACCACTGCTTACATGACATTAACAATGTGTTAGCAAGTTTATGCATACCTGGGTTATTAGAAGTAGCGGTCTTCCTTCGAAATGGTTGCTGTCTGAGCACGCACTCAGCTTTTAAGCAAAGTACATAAACTGTCAGTAGAGTTGAGGTTGGGGTTATCCCAGAAGCTTAAGGTCACCCTGTTTTATCCCACCCAACCAGTTTTAATATTTGTTCTGAGTCCTTTTCATGATGGAACCTGCAACCGTGTTCAAGATCGACTCATCCTGCTGTTCGGTGACGTGAAGTTAATTTGGAGATAGTCCTCCTTTATCATTAAACTGTTCACTGGTACTGCAAGCAACAGTGTTACCGGTGGAGAGAGCAAAATGCTGGAGAAAGAACTGTATTGTTAAAAACCCAAAATGCAAAATGACGCTCATCTCAGTGATAAATGAATTAAATTTTCTGACCAGCGGTGTATATCTCCAAAGATAAGAGAGCAGGCTATGCATTGAGCTGCCAATGTGCAGCCCCTCAAATTCACTTTACAATTCTATTAGCCTGAATAGTAGTCAATGACTTCCAGGAAAGTACTTCTTTACAACAGCCATTACCAGATGGTGAGATATATGACCATCGTAAAGAGCAGATGGAAAGACAGAAAACACAAGTCATGCAGAAGCAAATCTGTCTGCAAATGTATTTACCAACTGCACTCTTGGCAGGATCGCCTTCTCACAACCCTCAGTAAGCAATCTCAGAGCAACCAAACTCTCTTTCTCCTCAAACCTACACACATTCAGCTAAGTTTGGAAGCCGCAGAGGACACTGACTGATAAGGATGAGAAGTGATTATTCTCAGAGTCTCTGCAGAAGGCTTGAAAGCAGATTTTGCAATTGATGAGGATCCACAAGGCCTCTGGCACTCAGGGATCTATCGTCGGTGTGACCGCTGCCGTCCCGTATAAGGCGCAGATTGGCTATTAGCAAACTTCCTGCTGCATTGTGTCCACACAGGAAGAGCTGGCCGGTCCTGATACTGATCCCGCCGATGACTCTGGTTTACTTGCAAAACACCACAAAATGAGACCCTGCTAGGTGCAGAGCCAAGGGACCAGCTGGAGAAAACAGTGGGTTCATGAGCCACAACTTCCTAATCAAAACTCCAGTCTGACCGGGCAAAACAAGAGGAAAAAGGAAAGAGTGGTGCCTGGTCCAGGTAGGCCTTTTCACGGAGAGGTTACAATGGATCAGAAATTACTGTACATCCCACAAACTATTCTTCACTAAAGACTTGACCCCATTAGGAACCCAAAACAAAGAAATAAATCATCTCCTGTTGTTTCTGACAGTTTGGAAAAATATTCAAAAGAAAACTTGGCTGAGGAGGTATCGCTGTGATCACATTGGAAACAAAAAAAAAGTTAACATTTTGTCACATCAAAACTACAAAACTACTTTTTATCTTATTGACATTTTATAAGTTAGTCTAGCTCAAAATAGCACATAATTGCAAAGTAGAAGGAAAATGATACATGTTTTTATTTGCATCATTTTATCTTATTTGTATTTAGGTCTGCAGTTTCTAGCTTTATGTTTTGAGTTATTGTCCTTTTGGAAGATCAACATCTGCTCTAGTCTCATGTCTTCTCCAGCCTCTTGTAGGCTTCCACTCAGGATTAGCCTGTTTTAAGCTTCAGCCACCTTCTCATCAACTTTGAGGTGATTTACTCTCCCTGGTGAAGAAAAGCCTCCCTGTGGTCACGACCATGATAATCTGCGAAAGAAATCAAACTCTTCTGCCTCTTCCCTGTGATCCAGCTGCCATCTGCAGAAATACGCAGCTCAGTCTGAAACAACCAATCAAATCCAGGAGGAGGGTCTTAGCACCGTTGAGTGGTGCACCACTCAACAGAGCCTGCCGTGAATGAGCAAACTAGTTAGCAGGACCACCAATGATGGCAGTTTTATGTTACCTTCTTTCGCTTGAAAATGTTAAAAAAAAAAAAAAGATGCATATTAATGTTATGTAGCTGTAGGTTTTTTGACAGTGGGCAGGTAATAATGTTAATATGCTGTAGAATCATGTTCCTACAGTAGCCCTGAGTGGACAAACCAAAGCAGGGCTCTGGACTGAGATTACCTTGTTCTGTGTAAAATATGTAATTAGTTTTTTTGCCTGGGATAACTTCATCTGTGTGTATATACTTGATGGATGTAGACTGTTCAGTAATTTTCATTGTTGGTTTTTTTTTTTTTTTTTTTTTAAATGAAGTCACACTGATTTAATATTAAATGTTCTAAATACACCACTGTTTGCAACATGACTAATTGGCATCGAATGACTCCAACTGCTTTATTCGCATTTATTATATTTTTTATATGAGTGTTGTTAGTGACAAATTTCTTGTAAGTAGTGTCTCGGCAGCAATGTGAGCTCTGTGTTCACATGTTGGGTTCGCTCTCGTGCTTGTTGATTATCTGACTCAGACTGGAGCAGCATGTAGCTCATGTGTATAGACAGGGACTGAGTTGTGCTGGCTAAGCTTGCCATGCTAAAATATGTGCATGTGTTGCTATGTGCCACACAATGTGAGTCTGTAAAATGCACAGAGCTGTGTCTGTGGAGTCGGGATATTTTTTGCCTCTGATCAGCACTGCCACTGGACTGGGCTGCAGCCTGCCCTACCTTCATAAAGATACTCTGTGTGTGGACTATTGCTAGATGCTGATGTGGTGGCTTGGGTCTATTGGTCTGACCGACCATCCTCAGGTTTTTATGTTATGAAGATATTTATAATCTTGTAACCCATGTTTAGACTGGGAAACCTAGGGATACCCCGTAGGTGTCTAATAGGCCTGCACGATAACAAACTTTGTCAATTAATATATGCATAATGGCATAATAATGTAATTTCTCTCTCTCAAAGACCAATAAACTTTAATTTTGTAAACAATAGTAAAAACTGGAACTGGAAGAAAAAAAACTACAACAACTAAAAACAATAAATAAAACAAAAATAAGAACCATTTACAACCAACAACTTAAATTAAAGATAAAATATTAATCATCAGAATGGCAATTATCTCGTTCTATTTTATGATGCAATTAATTGCTTATTATGACAGGCATAGTGCACAGTATTAAATCCTTGACTCAAAGTCCTGAGTCTGCTATTGGGAAGACAAAGTGCTTCCCATTACACATGATTGGACAAAAGAGAGTTACTGTCCTTATTAAATACAGATTAGCACAAATTCATTTCAGAAGCATGGTCTGATTTTAGACTTTGATGTAGAGATGCAGGATCTATCGCCATTAACATTGGTAATGGCCAATGTCTATTTTTAACATATCATCAATACCATGCTAAAATATGTGCATGTGTTGCTATGTGCCACACAATGGCCTTATAAGTATAACTGGGGCTTGGTCATGTGTTATTTGTAGAGATGCAGAACAGGATCGTGGGATGTTTCACTGAAGCAAAGAAGCAATGTCAATTGTTTATTTTTTCACAATGTCAAAAGGGTCAGGAAATATTTATATTATGTAATACAGGTGAACAGCAATATTGTTCATATCAGTGCCATATCCCTACTCTAATATATAATACTTAGCTAATTTCCGCACACTATTATTTGGAAAATTGTCAAATGTGAACTATGTGTGAATTTACATGGATAAGCATCAGGAGTGATTCACTTCCTGCTCTCAGCAGAGTTCAGATGAAGGATGTTGAAAAATGAAGGAAACTGGAAGAGGAAGAAGCCACTGAATCTGGCATCACACTCCCCGTTGCTTCCTCTGCGCATGACATCACTGCACTGGTGCTGCATACCTTGAGCTGTTTTCTAAAGAGCCCGCTTCCTGTGCAGTGAGAGGTTTGAAATTTACATCTTCAAAAGGAAAAGATGAAGCAGGTGGAGAAAGGTGCCGGTGATAGGTTCTAGAAAAGACATCGATGTTGCTCCTGTGAGCTTATGACACAGAATAAACTAACAGACTCACCCTGGGGTGCTTTAAATTAATCTGACACTTTTCTTTGTCTTGTTTCTGCTGCTCACAGTATGCTCCTGAATGATACAAAGACATAAATGTAGCACCTTGCATAAGTATTCACACCACTTCCATGTTCAGAGAAGATAAAAAAGGAACACATGCAAAAAATGCTTTGTGGAGGAAACAGTAGATTACCATCCTAACATGAAACATGACAGTGACATCATTGTAACGAGCAGATATTATGATTATAAAAAACTGAGTTGACTTTCAGCAGGACAACTCTGTGTATCTTAAAAATACACAGAGGGCTACAGTGCAGAGGTTTCCAGTCAGAACTCTTTTCTGCCTAGAAACTTAGGTTTTGGTTCGGTTCAATGCGTATGTGAATACCAAGCAGATCGGACACCGCTCCAAAAGCAGGAAGGGGACTATTGCACAGGGCATTCTGGGAAAATACAACTAAATGGCCATTTGCCAAAGAAAAAGAGAAATCCTACAAACTGCTAAAATTTGACGCCACCCCATTTTTGTTTAAATTTTGTAAAGAAGGAACTTGCACTCATGTTTTCTTGAGGTTTTTGGTACAGTGCCACCACAGGTGAGGGAGACAGCAGTTTTTTTCAAACAGTTTGGCTTGATTGACGCAGTGCAGTGTAAAAATTAAATGCACCAGATGAAATAGTAACAAATGTTGCTATTTTGATCCCCACTTGAACCATGTCTATCACAGTATCAGGTGTGAAAACCCCCTAAAGCTTATTCGTGACTGAGAATGGCCCAGTCAAAGTCAACAACAAATCCAAAGGAGTGTCTGTAGAAAGACTTGAAAACTGATGCTCACAGATACTTTACATCCTGTCTGACTAAGACTGAGCCATTTTGCAAAGACGACTTGCCAAAAATGAGAGAACTAACTTTTTGGAGGAACAAGTTGGGTTCAAGTGAATTTTTATTTATTTATTTATTTTTTTATTATTTTGTTGAGGGGGACTCCAAAGATGCAGTTTTCTGAGTTTATAGTCAGAATTCGGAGAACTAAGACCGATTTTTGAGAAAAAAGGTCAGAATTCTTAGATTAAAGTCAGATTCTTTTTTTTCAGTGCCTCTAATCCTCTTGTAATGCGATACAGTGCTGAAAAGCTCAAAGGCTAAAGGGCAAGACACTCTCAAAGACATGAACTAAAGAACAGCTAAGAGCTGGTTCAAATATCATCTGAAGTAATACTTCAAATAGTGAAAGAAGCAAAACCTGCTGAATAGAAACTTTTCGTCTGACTCACAAGGCTCAACTGACCTTTCTCACATTACGGCTGCCACCTAAAAATATCACTTTATATCGAGACTTAAACAAGTGTTGAGGGGTTTTTTTTTTAGGTTAAGTGGGTGATTAATTCTAATCTTTTGCGTCAATTACGTACAGCAAGAATAGGAATGAATCATTGGGAGACAAATGAGTCTTAATGTGTCTGTGCAGAAAATCACCCTGAATCGCATGGCTCCCTCTCTAGAAGTCAGGCGGGGAGGAGGAGGGGGGAGTCTTATGGAGGAGACACAAAGGACATAAGGATATCTTTAAATCCATACTCTCAGTCTCACTCTGAATTAATCATGGATTTAAATTTCCACTGTTGAGCATTCATGAGTGTGACAGAGAGGGTCGAGTGAATGTGTGATGGTGTGATAATGCCAGGCCAGTCTGACAGGCACCGTGTATAATCGCTTTAGGGCAGGAATTGCACAACAATGTGGGTTTGGGTAATGCCAGTGGTTTGGGGCCCGGGGCAGCGAGCGAGCAGTCCCATTAAAGCGCTGCCCTCCCCACGATTCTGCAACTCAGAGATCCACGAGAGCGGATTTTCACATGTGAAGAAGTGCTGGCGACTTTCATTTCTCGTTTTAACGCTAAAACGTCAACAGTTCCTCTTTTTGCACCATAAAACAATGTCGAGGTCTTCCTGCAAAAAGAATCAGGAGATTTTTTTTTTTTTTTGGTTTGGGTTGTTTTCTTCAGTTTGTGTGAAAGATGAGAAGCTGCGACGGCACGCGGGGCAAAAGCACACTCTGCGCCAAGCCCGGGTAAACCCGCGACCAAAACAAAGTATCACGTGCTCCTGTCCCGCTACTACCAAACTCACTCTGAGAAAAACAAAACATTCTGACTCATCCTAAATGACTGTTTACCTGGCAAGCTAACATGATCTCTACTCCATATTTTCACTCTTAGTGTAAAGCTCCTAGATTTGGTGCTCCTCCCCTCTTTAGCTGAAGACCTAACTCTTTGCTGTTACGGCTACACTCACTGTGAAGTTAGTGGTCAGCCAGGACACTGAGTGGTCTGTCCTCTGGGCTGCAGCCAGAAAATAGGGACTGACAAAACAAAACACTGGCAGGAACACAGCGTCTGAGGTGGGCGGAATCAGCCGCGTACACATTCCACCTGATTTGTTTGAAAATGAAAGGATCACAATATGGGATTTTCCAGAGTTCAGTCCTGTTATATAAAGGCTCAGTAAGTGTTAATTTACCAGCAGCACCACCTGATGCTTTACTAACTCGAGCAAAACAAAACAAAAAAGTATTCCACAGCTCAGAATATATGCTGTGTAAATGGAAGGTGCTCTTACTGAGTATGTTTGACTTCCTTTTAGAAAAGTTTTGTGGCTTGATGTGGTGCCTTGCAAAAGGATTTATAGCCCTTGAGCTTTTCACATTTATTCATGTTACAACCAAAAACCTTAAGCTGTTAAGGTTGAAAGATATGAAAGACCCGGGGTCAGCCAAGCAGCCATATTTAAGTACACTCACACATGAAAAAAGTTGTCTAAAACTGCAAAACTTAGAAAAAAAAAACACATGCCCTGTCTGGTGGAGGGACTGCTGAAACCAACTGTTTTTTTATCAGTTTGTGTTACAAACTAAACTCAACTGTATTAATAAGATTGATTTGAAATACAGTAGACCCCATGTTCAAGGGGTGTAGGGACCTGAACTGGATAGCTGAAATCCACAAATATTTGAGACTCCCTTTGGAATCCATTACAACTGCCTATTTTACTAGTTCTAACATGAAATGCACTTTAACATGCTTTAATTCGCATAGTTGAAACCACTGAAGCTTTCTTATCTCTGCTCTCGGGGATACAGCCAATCAACAGCAAGACAAATGAATGACACTCTTGGATTGGCTGCTTTACAAACACAAGCCAATCACAAGTCAAGTAGCAGGTATCTCTTTATATAAACTGGATAAATTTGTTTTTTTAAAGATGAGATCAGTGCTATATAAAAAAAACTGTGTAACAAAAATATACAGATTGTTGTATATACAGATATACAAACATACAGATCTTTATTTATATGGATAAATAAAGACACACCTGAAGTCCACAATTGGGTACCTAATAAATTAAAGGCATTGGTGGTCTAGCACATGAAATAATAATTTAATACACGGAACTTTGTGGTTTTGTGATGAAAATGGAAACATCTCCAACCTTTAAAGGAATTCAAAACTTTCATCTTGTGCAAAAACTTTTAACTTAAAATAAGAAAAACAACAAAATTTGTTCCACAGTTAAAAAAAAAAAAAACTAATTAAAAATAATTAACGATTTATATCCAGAAAATATGCACCAAATGAGATCAAACTGTAAAAAAAGGACACCAATGAAGAAGTCCAACATGAGATAAATTGGAAACATTCAGCTGATGTTAAAGTGACGTGATGTCATCAGAATAGCGCCCATAAATAAACACACGTGTTCCACACTCAGACATCAACATGCAAACATCATTTGATAGCTGTGCTCTGCCATAACTCTGACCCGCTGTCCTCCCTGTTTACTGCCTCAGTCAACTGAAGTTTGATTAAATCCCCTAAAGCCCTTCTGGGCAAACAAGAATGAAAGAGTGCAGAGAGCAATAGTAGTGCCGGAGCTGAGGAGGTAAACAAATCTGGAGCAGGATAGAAGGGAAAACATGACGTTGTGAAATCGTCTGTGGGGCTACTAGTATCACGCTGTTGCTCCATCAGATCAGCGTGGATCAGCACAGTTACGTCACAGTGTTACACCGTTCTCTGCCAGCACCATCAAAACAAGTTGATCGACTTGTACTTACAAGGGCATAAAAAACAGATGATGTGAAAAGGAAAATCTTCAGTTTTTAATTGATATATTAAACTAATCTCCAGCTAACCGCCCGGAACGTTAGCTGGAGATAGGCACCAGCACCCCTCCCGACCCCACTGAGGGACAAGGGTGTTCAGAAAATGGATGGATGGATGGATATTAAACTAATTATCTGAATAATCCAAATAAGCAAAGACAATCGAAGAAAGAACAGCGCACTGTTTTGCAGTAGGAGAAGGAGAGCTGTTGTAGAAGAAAAAACAAAGGACCTCTGGTAACTCCTGACAAGGTAGAGAGATCCAAGCCACTGATGGGAGAAGAAACAATTGCTGAAAATAAGCCATAAGAAGTTCTGTTTGCAGCAACCAGTGTGGTGGACCTGATTTGCATAACTTCATTTCAGCAGGAAACTGCTCAGTTTTGGCTGACTTATATCAAAGCATATTTATATGTTGCAATGGCCCAGTCAAAGTTCAGACCTTAATTCAATAAGACATATGTTTTCAGATACATTCCATCCAACTTGATGGTGCCCATAAATCAGTTCCTAAGTCCATTCCCACTTTGTTTGAACCCCCTGTGTGCAGCTATGGTAAATCAGTACTTCAAAACAAAACGTGACCCAGTAAGTGAAGAGTACAGGCAGTTGTAAAGAAGTTTCCGTGTTGAAATCAGGCGGGAAGAAAAAAAAATAAAGACACAAAGTATTCCTCTGCAGTAAAGAAAAGGATATAAAAGCATGTGCTGGAATGTTCCCTGTGTCTGCCTGTCTGTCTGCCATCGTGATTGTGCATCTGCCAGCAGAAGAGCTTTAATTATGAGGCCCAGGTTATGTGTGTGCACCCACACTCACACACCCATACACACGCACACACACAGCGTCCCACATATCTCCAACACAGGCCTCACAGTTCCGCTGACTAACCAGTGGCACCAGACTTTGGCCTGCGGCTCCCTGATTCCAGTAAATGTCTTGTTATGCAACTCCTCACAAGTGTCACCCAGACTGAACTTGGAGCTTTCTGGGACTCTCCTTCCCTTAATCTTTAGCTCTTTGTTTTTGTAGAAGGAATGGGGGCCCCTGGTGTAGCTGAAGGTTTGACAATGGCAGAAGAATATGGAGAGACAGCAAGGGAGGGGAGTGTCTGGTAACCTTTTAAAAAATTGAGTGTGACCTGCTTTATACTGAGGCTAAAAACTGGGAACGAAGAGGCAGACAGTGCAGGCAGGAAATGGGGAGGAGGGTGAGGAGAGCTCCTTCAGTTCTTTTTGCCTAAGAATCACAGCTGCCCCTCGTGTCTTGGGACAATGCCAAAGCTAGACTCCTTAAATGCTTCACAGGGGTTTGGTGTGTGTGCTTTTTGAGTGTTTGCGCGTCTGTGTGTGTGTGTGTGTGTGTGTGTGTTCTGAACCAGCTGAAACAAGACGACTGCTGTTCTATCTGACTTTCTGTCCCACTAAAACACTTTCAGGGAAGCTAACATTCTTAGAGTTGTGACAAAGTTCAACTAGCTTTGTGCTTACTCAGGATTATAACACCTTCAGTCTCAGCTTCTGGTTGACTTTAAGCCATATTTCAGAGGTTTATATGGCAAACATTCCAACATTAAACAGATTTCTGTATCCTTGCTCAGAAACAATAAAGAGTTCAACTGAAGCCTGTAAGAGATTTACTTAACTGCCTCTATTCAACTGAAGAATGTTCATCATTCCTCGCTTTGAGGGAAATTTTTTAAAGGGTTTTATTTCTAAGGCTGACAATATTAGAAAAACACATAGATACTAGAGATGTGCCGATCAGGTTTTTTCCTGCCGATACCAATACC
>NW_015112626.1:359030-367609 GCF_001443285.1 Poecilia latipinna
ACACGCAAACTTCCCCATTCACTCAGTGCGTTATAGTTACACATCGCTTAGGATTTGTTGCTGAACGTTTACCATTTACTCCATTACTCTGGATTATTAAATGTTGAGAAGACAAATGCTATTCTGATATTCATTTCATAAAAGCTTGGTTGTTCACTTCTTTTGAGCTCCTTCCTGCTTTCTCAGAATTTGAGAGGACTTGTTCATGTTCTACATGTACAAAGACTGGCCTGTTTTAAAGCAAACTTTGATTATGTTTGATAAAATCTCAGCAGAGTAAGTAACTCTTATCAATAGTTTTTTTAGAAATTAAACAAAGCATCAATTGACAGACCCACGGTGAAGCCCAGGGATGATTCAGCCAATTTGAAGCTGAGCAATTACAACATATTCAGTTCAACTCTGAGTAATTTCCAATGAAAAATTTGTTGCATAATGCAATCATTTCTTTTAAGCGGGATGTTTAATTGTGTTCCACAGATTGCATAACTGCATTTGGATGTCAAAGGTAAGATAAAAATGCAGAAACAAGCAACTGGCAGTGTGATGTAAGTAACCAGCAAAACCCAATAATGAGAGGCTGGATTCAGTTTTTACCCATTACTGGTTGAAATGTTTAATTTGCTGGTTCATAATTTTTGTACGGGGACAGGAAGTGATAAAATGAAAAGTTTGATATTTGAATAAAACTATCAACTTATGATGCCATCCTGTGTCATTTGTCTGACTTAAAAGAAAAATATATCTTTAAATCACTTCAGTTGCCATTCGCTTCTACGGTGTTGCAGGTGCTTGGAAATTATTCTGTTAAAAGGCTGGAGCAGAACCGTTCTCCTGTCAAAGTCAGTGTTTACAGTAAGACTGAGTGGGTTGGGAGTCAATAGGCACATTGACATGGTAATGACCCTTGTGTCGCTTGCTGTACAATCTGCTCGGACCGATGTGTTTGTCCGCTGCTACAGTTTGTTTTGAGATCCGTGGGAGTATTTACCAGCGTAGGTTGAGGAATTTCAGGTCAAGAGAGCGCCGTGTACGGAGGAAACCTCTGACTGAACTCATCCTGATACTGACATCAAACGCACCTGAGCCATCAGGCTCCACCAGCTTAAAGCAAATATTTATCCTGCAGTGACGTAAAAGAAGTAAAAGAACACATTTTTGGCAGGTATGAATGCATGCATACCTCGTGTTATTTTAATGTGTGAACTTTATTTATTTCATTAATTCAATTCATAAAGTTAAACTAATACTGTACAGATTCTTTACACGCAGAATGGCAGAAGTCAAACACACATTTCTGTTAAGTTTTATGTTAAAGGCGCCAACGATGCAGCACCAAATCGGTGCTCATGAAGCCCAGGTTTCTTAAATACCAGCCCGAGTCTTGTCTGCATTGTTGGTTCGTATGTCTCTAATCTTGCTCTAAACAATATGTATCAGAATCTCCATAGAGACCAAGTGAACTTGCTGGCCAATCAAACACATTGATTCTGTGGTGACAAAGACAGGTATAAGCATTTTTGTTGTAGTTTGGAAAGTGTCAAAACCTTTTGGAAAAATAATATCAGCAATAAAGTTTGTGAGTAGAAGGAGACATGAAGCACCCTAAAATTTCATGTGTTAACTTTGGACTTGAGCTTTTCACACACACTTTTTCCTTCCACATAACCTTCCACTAATGTGATTGTACAGAGCTTACACCTGCCATTACATCTGTATAATACTCTTTCAACTTTGTGTAAGAAAAAATAATCAAAATTAACACAAAGAAATTCTTTCTTTGTGTTTATAATATCGAGTGCATCGATATTATAAATACATTTCACTTTTTGAACTGAATAACCAAAATAAGAGAATTTTTTTTTTAATTTCTGGAGCTGTCCTGCATTTCTGGCAATAATGCTTTACAAAGGGAAATAACTGATCATAAAATGTGCACAGATCTAAGACATGAAGAATGAGCTCAGCAAAAGCGCTTGGTGATGCATTGTTTTTGCCATCTGCTCTCTTTCCCGTCAGGTGGCATCCTGGGCTTGGGCCAGTGCCCAGACCAAGCTGATCCCACCTGACACAACTGTCCTCCAAATTCACACTGTCACAGACGGCCTGAGAAGTGTGGAGGCTGTCATGACTCAGCTTAGACTGGACCTACTGTGGAAGATTAGTGGGACTGTGAAATGAGCTCTGTACAATTGCAGAGCACAGAACCCTAATTAGATATTAATGAGAACTTTATGTGCTTTCTTTGCTAACAGTAGATAGTCACAGCAATAAACCATCCTCAAGTTAATCATAATTAATATCTGAAGGTGTTAAGGAAACCAAGCATTTTTTTCATATGCGGCCAGTGATCTCTACTGTAGCTCACACAGAAACCACTGCCAGCCAAAGACTTACTCAATCAGTGAATCAACACAAACCACATATTGTTTTCTGATTCAGTGATTTGTGTTCTGTTAAGGTAATTTGGTGTGAGTGTTTTGATCAAAATTACCGTTCCAGCATCTGCATTAACAGAATATGTGCCTGTAACTAATTAAATCAACATGCTTTTGAATTTCCAGTGAGTTATTTTGTCCATTTGAGACAGAATGTGGGTAACAGATAAAAATTAGGATAGCAACAAGCCAAAACAATTAAGAAAAAAATGTTGCAGTATGAGAGACGAGACCAGAACTGACCACATTTTAGCTTGATTAACCGTAACCTCTGACCAGTCAATCATAAGCTCATTTTTTGGTTAGTCATTCCATCACACTAAGTAAGTGCTATCAAGTTTCAATGACAACAGTCTTCAAAGTAAAAGCTTCAACGACACAGCTGATTTCAGTGTATTGCAGCTAGGCGAAGGCTGTAAGTAAAGATGTTTCATTGTTTTATCCTTTTGAAATTCCAACCTTTGAACATGCAAGATTTGGAAACATTGATAACTTTTGGGAGCATCCAGCTAAGCTAGGGATCTAAATTATGTAGAATTTACAATTGGAGACTGCTGTTTTAGGAATGTTAGCCATGCTAATGACTACAACAATGCTAATGGTGCAAATGCTAATATAAGATGCCAATGCTAGTTTAAAATGGATAGTTCATAATAGCTTTGTCTTAAAACTGTTTCCCAGCAACTCTCTTCTCACACAGTAGACTGACTTTAAAGCTGCCACTACCAGAAAAATGTTTAAAAATATTTCTCAAACTGTTCTTATATTACAGTAGCACTTAGCTGATCGGAATAGAATTGGCCATTCAAAATTTATCAAAAACTGATAGGAAATCTGACAAAATTTAAAGGGAAAAAATTAATTTAAACATTAATTATATTAATGTTAACTTTTGAGTTCAGGCTGCCTTATAACTGAGCTCCTGCTGAAGATACATTGTGTGACAAGCCCCCTGTGTGGAACTGAGCTCTATGAATAACTCCTCTCGGCAGTACTGAACGGTACTTTGCTTTCCAACAGTATTACTCAGTTTTACACACCCCCAACATGGCAAGAAAGGCGGCAAACCCAGGGGGTAGCCAAGCACCCCTCACTGGGCTGCCAGTCACACACAAACTGCTACATGGCTGCTGGAGCAACAGAGAGGAAAGCTGTTAATTTAGATGCAGAAGATCAGACAAAAAAACATGTTAGGATTCTATCAGTGTGACTCCGTCACATGCGTTATAAAATAAAAATTGACTGTTGCAAATCACCATGCTGGAGGCAATTAACCAAGCATTGATATTTTGTAACACTGTTTTGTTGTAACAAAGTCACAAATGATCTCATTTTGCAGGTCTCCAGAAATATAATGATCAATGGCTGAAAAACTGAAAGTGGGCTACCAACACCTTTCTTCCAGTCACCTTACTTCTGGTTTCCCACTATTATTATCAATTAAACATGGTTCCAAGCATTAATGCATTCCAAGGTTTTAAAACTCTACAGTTTCAAGACTGCACAAATATTCTGTCATAATGTTGCTACGGTTTAAATCTGCTTAAAGCTATGCCAGAGAAAGTCTTAGAGTGACCAGACGTTTCTCCTACCTGTTGCTGAACTCTGTGGGTCAGCTAGGTGAAAGAACATTGCTACATTTTTTTCCCTCACTTACAGGAAAAGCAGTTGAGTTGTTTGGGGACAAAAACAGCCATGACATATTCAAATCAACACAATAAATAAATGTTAATTATTGTCAATAAGTTATTTTATTTAAGCAGAAGTGGAAATAACTTTTTTTTTTTTCCTGTCTCCAATAATGGCGATTCAATCATTTTTTGGTAGATTTTCTTTTTACATTTTGGAGCAAGTAACATTTTATTCTGAGGATCTTGTGCTGGTTGAGCTTTCAAAAGACAATTAATAAAAAATACAATAAAAATTTGAATGCAATGTAAGACAGTTATCAAACAAATTCTATAGGCAGGTAGTGTTTTTTCACTTTGTGGCTTAAATAATGATGCACCTTCTCAAGTAAAAGCAATGAATCCTGCTTACCACTTTGTGTTTAGCCCCCAAATAGTAAAAAAAAAAAAAAAGGACTGCAAGAACATTTTAGAGCAAAAATGCACATCCAGAATAAACAGTGGGTAACTGACTGCAGGTAAAGATCTACTTGAACACTATCAATCACCCCTTGCACCACATCTGTTCATTGACGGCTTTGTTTACTGAGAGTATTCCACTGCACTGGAAGGATTTTTCCACTTGTGGGACAACATCTGACAACTCAAATTGAATTTTAAAGCAGATTTACGAAAATCCTTGAGGTCAGAGAGATGAATATGAAGCAAAATGTTTGCAAAAAAGAAAGAAATACCTGCATGAAAACAGTGAAAATCCAAGTGAATCAGTATTGTTTATATCAATATGTGTCAGATTCAGCATCAGCACTAAAAAAATAATATTTTCTCCAATAACTGTGACTGACACATATGTCAAATTTCAGCACATGAGGTTGCTCAGATGGAGCAAGCCCAAACAATAAAGAAAAAAAAAACTACAACTGCTTCAAATTTCAACAACCCAGACACACAATAGAGGGCAGCCGTAGTAAATCTTTCAGTATTATGGGCTCACTATGATTTCCTGCTGGGAGAGCAGACTGTCATTAATTTATTGTCAGACATCAATGAAACTATGTGTCTCCAAACAATAAATAAATGAACGAAAGATTTTCGCCCCTCGATAGTCCTCAGTAGGCGTGCTTTCTTTCACACCACATCAGAAATTTTGAATCTACTCTTGTGTAATGTTTTGGGACAGTTTCTAGGACACATGATCGGCTCCAGTGTCTCCTTACGACATAGCCGCTTAAACTCAGCTGCACTGGAGTTCCACAGTCCAATGTGAAAACCTGTGATTCAGCCTGAAAATTTACAACATTTTCGCAGGACAAAAAAAAAAAAAAAACAGAGGAGAGCTGCCTCAGCAGTACAGTCAGGGCTCAAGTATTTTATGATTACCATGTTTAAAAGATCAATACGCCATACTGGAAGAAGAAAAAAAAAAGTTCCTGTTGAGTCAGGAGACTCACATAAGTCACATTCTGCAGTAAGAAGTCAGATGACTGTTTAAGGTGAT
Source organism: Poecilia latipinna (assembly GCF_001443285.1). Classification (NCBI taxonomy): domain Eukaryota; kingdom Metazoa; phylum Chordata; class Actinopteri; order Cyprinodontiformes; family Poeciliidae; genus Poecilia; species Poecilia latipinna. The sequence goes on from NW_015112626.1 coordinate 364,595, forward strand.
GGTAGTAAAAGACAAGTTTACGAAATTATAATGCACTGGTTGTAAGACATGGTACAATTAACAATGTCATTGGCATTTAAATGTTCTTGCATGCTTTTTCAGTTTAGACCATTGAAAAAGCAATGGTCTACGCTTAATCGTGAGGTGAAATTATGAGGTGAAGATGTACTAATCGGTCAGTTGGGGATCGGCTCAAGCCAATTTTTCTCTTGACTAGCTCTAATTTTTACATGACAGCATGTACTTTTTGAGTTTAAGAAATATTAAAAATTTTAGGGACATGCAGTATGCTTGGAGCATATTGTTTTCTCTTTTTTATGTTACAGTCTGTATAAGAGAAAAAAAAAAACAGAAGTGTCTGAAGTGAAAATCGACAGGTCAGACAAGATCAACTAGGAAAATCCTGATGAATGAATCATTTGTGACAATGTAGACCAAAAGATAACATGCCAGTAACAACGACAACACAATGGAAAAATAAAAGCAAACAACTCTAAAACAAAGGCTACAAAATAAATGCCTTGTCTATCAAGCGCCACAGAGAAGCCAAATCTCCCCAGAGGGGATATTACAGTTATACCACATGAGATAAAAACAGCATAAAAAAACAATGAAGTCCATAAAAGCCCACTGTGAAATACCACAGACACATAAAATTCCCCAGTGGATAACGTTGTACAGAAACTGGCACAGGCAGTAGTTCTATCGAGCATAGGCAGCTTGAAGACGGACCAATCAATAGGCAAGAAATTGGCCAATCTTCACTTGACTGGCACTGATCGGTGCCGATCATTGTTTCCAAAACAGTAAAAACAAAGAACTTCATACCATTTTCAGTCCCTACATGCATCAACTAACGACATGTTTTGTTGCATAAATATCATTTTTGTGGAGACTATTTTGGCAGCACATTTTTCTTTCTCCCGTTTTATTGATCATAGTCATTGAATTTAAAAAAAAAAAAATCAAAACCGAAACTAGCAGGTCAAAGTTTTGTCAGCTTTATTGACTAAAAATGTTTGACCTAGCCAGACTTTTTTTGTGGACAATTAAAACCACATGCAGAATGACTAAAACTACAGCAGAAATGAGTGACATTTATGCTCTTAAATAAAAACTAAATTCTAAAAATATTGGAAGGATCCATATTTAATTTCAATTTGAGGAATGGTGGGATATATTGTTTGTGTGGCAAGATATAAGTTTACTTCTATTGCATTCTCAAATAAATATTGATGTAAAAAAATATATGTTCTGATAAAAGTGAACTAAAAAGTATTTGACTATAGCTTTACACTATTGTCAACTGACTAAATTGTGACTAAAATTAAATTACACTTTAGTTAAAAGACTGACAAACCCCAATTTAACTACTTCTTCAAAGAAAATCGGTAATAGGTATCAGTCAGGAAAAAATCTATGATCGGTGCATCGTCCACAGTAAACTCCAAGAAGCAAGTATGAAAACAGTCAGACATACCTTCCAGCCTGCAGAGCTGTTGCTGTCTCCCTTGTCCTTGAAGTAAGGCACACTTTTCACCATCCAGTCATAAATCTGAGACAGCGTTAGTCTGTTCTCTGGAGAACTTTCAATAGCTTTGGTTATGAGGTCTGCATATGACATATTCCCCCATGCGTTCCGCCGAGAGGAGCTGCTCTTCCTCTGTGCAGCGGCTGCAGCCGCTGCTGCGGCTGCCGAAGGTGAGGAGCCCACCGGGGTGGAGAGCAGAGGCACCTGCTGCTGCTGCTGCTGCTGATGTGGGAGTTGCGGGTTTGGGTGCTGCTGCTGCTGCTGATGCTGGTGATGATGTTGCTGTTGGGCTTGCTGGTGGACGCAGTTTTCCTGACACTGAAACTCGTTGCACAGGATGACCGGCTTCTGCTCCGTGAAGTCTTCATTCTCCTCCAGCAGGCTCAGATTGTTGATGAACTCCGCATTGCCAACGCCGGGCTCCTGCTTCACGGACGGCACCGGCGACGAGGTGTTCGAGTCTCCCGGGTTGATGAACTCCGGCCGGGGCAGTGGCCAAGTGCACGACCGGGGCCGCGAAAGGGGCTCGAAATCCGGGTCGATTTCCACCAGGTGTGGCTGCTGGGCCGCTTCCGCCATGGTGTCGAGAGGTGACCGAGTGTTCTTACAATGTCATATAAGTGTGACACCTTTTAAATAAGTCAAAACTTACGTCTCTGAAATGTTAAGAAACTCAAGAAAAGTCTCAGTGCTCCGCCTGGGCGCAAAATCCTCACTGGAAGTTACATCCCAAGCCGGTGGAAATGTGAAGCAGTTTAAAAAAAAGTCTGCGACTGAGTGGTCTTTCAAGGGGGCTAAAGTTGAGTTGGTGGGACGGGTCTGCTGGAGCGCTGGTTTGTTTATGTTGTCCAGTCGTGGTGATGTTCCGTCTGATGTCCCGCACAGCCTGTTGACTCTGTGTTGTAGAGCATGTGAGGAGGACTTACTGGAAGTCTCATTTGTCAACTGATACCACCCACATTTGACTGACAGCCCTGAGCCACCAATGAATGTTATTTTAAAAGCTGCTCTGGTTTTATTCAGAGAGGGACCACAAATACAGTTAGTTCTCAGATACTCTTCCAAAGTACTTTTTAATGTCAGTTTAATCGACTTTTTCTAAAGTAATCTGGCTTCTACAACAGTTCTTGTTGTTAATTTCTCCCCCGCCCACTAGAATTATATTATATTATATTATATTATATTATATTATATTATATTATATTATATTATTTAAAAGTTTGACTATTTCAGTAACACACAAAGACATTTCATTACACCTTTTTTTCTGTTAAATACTATAAGAATAGAGTTTTCAAAAGGTACTTTCAGGCTGACAAATGAGCTTCATTGGAAAACATATTCTAATTTATTGAACATGATTGAAAAAAAAAATAAAATAAATTAAAATATATATATATAAAAAAATATATATATATATATAAAAATATATATATATTTTATATATATATATATATATATATATATATATAAAATATATATAT
>NW_015112626.1:370987-391060 GCF_001443285.1 Poecilia latipinna
TTTTTTCCACCGACATTTAGACTGTGAGTTCAAGGTGGAGCAGATGAAATCAATTATTGGAAATTTAAAAATAAACTTTTGGTTTTCAAATAAAAATTAGGCTAGTTATATTTTCCATGGTGCAATATTTTAGGTTAAAAAAAAAGTAAAAAAAAAAAAAAAAAAGAAGAATCAAATCAATGTTTCTGATTAGTTGGTTGATCCATTCAAGCTGACTGGAGGAATTTTTTCCTCCAGTCAGCAAGATGAAGCAAGATGTAGCTAAAGTTGAAGGAAGAAAGTCTGCAAAACACTTTATCCAACAGCAGAGGTTACCTTTCAACAGGTCATACAGTCATAGCTGTCATAGTATAGTATGGCCATGGCAATATCCAGACCTAAACCCTCTTAAACATCTGTGGCAAGATTTTATCATTGCTATTCAGAAATGCTCTTTATTCAGTCTGGAAACATTTTTGCCTAAGTTAAAACAAACAAACAAAAAAAAAAGAAAAAAAAACAATAGAAGCTTTTAAATGGTAGATAAAAACAATTATCAGGCAACATGTTAGCTGAGCCCCCATAATGATCAAGAGCAAGAAATGTTAAGAGGGTATGTTCTAAATGGATCAAAAGTGCAGTGCAGTTGTGATGCACATAATGATTCATCAAAAAAGCCCCTTTTGCAACATCTGGACAACATAACATCTTTTTGATCTCTCTCTTTCTCTATTTCTCTCTCTCTCTCTCTCTCTCTCTCTCTGTCTGCTTGTCCCATTCTCTCTCTCTGTTTTCTTTCTCTCTCCATCTCTCCCTAGAATAGAACAGAATGGAATAGAATTGTACCATATTGCACAAAGAAATTAGGATGACCCATTATTTCACTGGATCTCAGAAAATGATGGATTCAAACATCCAAACACAATGAAAAATCTTAAACGAGAAGGAGCAGCAAAAAAAAAGAAAGAAAAAAGATTTATTATGCAACTATGGATTTTTGCTAGATTTGCATTCTATTCCTCCCCTTATGAATCACAGCATCAGCACAGTAACTTACTCCTAAAAAAAAATATATATATTCCTAAATAAGGATAAATTCAAGTAATTTCGTCTACCCTGATTTTGCATTAAAATGCTCAATAGATGGATGGATGGATGGATGGATGGATGGATGGATGGATAGATAGATAGATAGATAGATAGATAGATAGATAGATAGATAGATAGATAGATAGATAGATAGATAGATAGATAGATAGATAGAAATTTCAAGACATCCGTGGAGTCTGCTGACATCTTGTGGATAATAGTAGGTATTACAAGCTCAACCGTGTTCGAATAACCTACTCTGTCACTACAGGGTTTAGTAGATTTTATTTCGGTCATTCTGAGTTTGAGGCTTTACGAGAATACATAAATAGAAAACATATACTAACTTTCTATTCCGAACCTTTGTAGTCATGTCTAAATTGATTCCATGTTACTTACAGAGAGCGTCTCATTTTTGTCTTCTGTCATTGATGTAAGTCTTGACGCGCTTACGTCAGGTGTGCGCCACATCTTCAGGGCTCAAAGGAGACGGAAGTTCAGCACAGGAGCACCGACGTTAGCTCGTTTCTTCGGGCTGTGTGTGAGAGCTCTGTTATCCTTTCCTGGAAATTGGGGTGAGCAGTTTTACCTGAGGGGTTCTTGTGGGGACAAAAAGTAAAGTAACGCTTCGACGAACAAATAACACCGTCTTACTCTAAATCCTAGATAAGGGGACTACAGAAAAGGTGTGTGAAATATAAAATAAAGGTATATAATTAATTCTCCTCCTTTTAGCGGGTGTCAAGCTTTTCTTTTTCTGCTCTAAAGTTACATGGATTTTGGGGTTTGTGACTCTTATTTATGAATTAAAAAAAATTGACCCTCAGCTTTGCTTATATGTACACAGGCTTCATCATCATGTCTCCACATCCTGTAATACAGGCACTCATTGACTTTTCAGCAGGAGCAGCAGGTGAGTTCATTATTTTCTTAAACCTTCATTCTGTTAATTAAAGGCATATCAGTCAAATTAGACTACATATTCATGTTTTTTAAGGATCAGGGCTGCAGAGATCTACAGTTGGGTGATAGAATGGTAATTTTGGCCACTACAAGTCTGGCTTTTATGATATAGCTGCAAGAAAAAGCACTTGTTGAAAGAAACCAATGAGCTTTCATTTGGAGTTTTCTACAAGTCACTACAAAGAGGAATGGGGAAAATCTCGGTCCCTAATCACAGTGAAAGGTGGTTCTACAATGTATTTACTCAGGAGAGCTGGATACAAATGTGTGCCACACACACTTTTCAGATCTTTATTTGCCAAGACATGTTGTGTGTTGATCTGTAATATAGAAGTCCAGTATAATACAACTGCACTTGAAAATGTCCTAGCCATATTTATGTATACCCTAATGGTGAAGTAGAAAATGTTTGTTCTGCTTTGTAAAACTAAAACTGTCCTACTTTAGGTGGTACAGCCTGCGTGCTAAGTGGTCAGCCATTTGACACCATCAAGGTGAAGATGCAGACGTTTCCCAGCATGTACCGTGGCTTCATCCACTGCTTCATTTCAACTTTCAAACAGGTGGGACTTGGTGGTCTCTACAAGGGCGCCACACCAGCCCTCCTGGCCAACATCAGTGAGAATGCGGTTCTGTTCTTGAGTTATGGCCTCTGCCAGGACGCTGTCCGTCTTTTGTTAAGGATGGACAAAGGAGCAGAGCTCAGGTTTGATACTGATTAGGATTTCTGTTTCTTTTATTGCAACTAAAAGTTTCACTGTGGAGATTTGTTCATCTGTTAGGCCACCACATAAATGATTTGTAAAGTTTTAAAATCTGTGCATTTTGCAGATCTCTTTGAAGAAGTACTAGTATTTGTTAAGACATTAGGTACACAATATTTCAGATAATTTTGTCTAGAAGACTAGTTCCGCTTTGTAGTTCTGCTTATTCCTTTATTCTTCCAAAAGTAAGGAAGAATCCTTTCCTCCTCTATTTTGGAAGAAAGTATTCTTCTTGAAATCTAGAACAGTCTTAACAACCATGTACAGTTTTTGAATAAACCTAGATAATGAGTTAGAAAAACCTTTTAATTTTTCTTTGGCATTAATGAAGTATTTTTGAACTAATTACACCCCCCCCCCCCAAAAAAAAAACAAAACAAACAAAAAAACACTTAATTAAAGCTGACTCTTATTACCTAACACACACAACAATATAAACATGAAATCTTGATTATTCTGTGCAAATTCATAGCAATCATTTCAACCGTAGCATCAACATTAGTACCATTGTGTCTGAGGACTGTCACTCATCTTCATTCATTGAAACATTTTCTGTTTGTGTTCAGTGATGTCCACAAAGCTTCTGCAGGGTCTTTAGCTTCCATCTTCTCCTCCATGGCCATTTGCCCCACAGAGCTGGTGAAATGTCGCCTACAGGCTATGCATGAAATGGAGGAGACCGGAAAGGTTGCGAAAGGACAGCGAAGGTCCGTTTCATCAGAGATGTTGTAATAAACAAAGCATTTTCAGTTTCAGCTGACTTCACCTTTCCTTTTTGTATTTGTGGGGGACATTAGCACCGTCTGGTCTGTGGTTAAGACTGTGCTGAGGACAAATGGTCCTTTGGGTTTCTACCAGGGACTCACCTCAACCATTGTCAGGGAGATACCTGGTTACTTCTGCTTCTTTGGTGCCTACGAAGTATGTCGGACTACATTTGCACACCATATGGGGACAGACAAAGACAGTATAGGTAGGTTCATTTAATTTTATTTTTGATGCCTGTGCTTCAAAAATGAAGCACAGGCAGCTACCCTGTAAACTTACATCTTTGTTTGCAGGCATTCTTCCACTTATGTTCAGCGGTGGATTTGGAGGGGCTTGTCTTTGGCTAGTGGTCTATCCAATAGACTGTGTGAAGTCTAGGATCCAAGTCTACTCTTTAGCAGGGAGGCAAGAGGGTTTCATGAAGACCTTCATGGGTATTATACGCACTGAGGGTAAGCTTTGAGGATGCAATGTTTGCCCACTTACAAATGCAGTTACCAGTTGTAGGATACTGGGCATGGCTGATGGCTATCACAGCAAATCACCAATAGAGACATCATCACACGCTTCTCTTGAAGTTAAGGAGATACTGTATGACAAACACAGTCAGTTGTTGTAGTCTAAAATATCAAGAGCTAAAATTAAGCCCCAAAACACTGAGAACCACAAACATTTAACAGTAATGCTGAACATTTTGCATTTACAGCTTTGCTAATATAGCAGATGTTTGTGGCATTTTTCAATATATTTTCAAATATTCATGTGCAGAATGTCATGACTGCATGCTATCCTAAACACTAACTTAACTTAATTGTGCTAGCTAACAGCAAAGCTAACTTACAGGCTAAATGACTGATGAAACTCATTTCAAACACTTCCTGGAGTTATGAGGATACTATCTCACTGTAAGAGTATTGTACAGGTTTTATTGTTTGTCGGACAATTTAAAACTTTTGCATTTCATAGCCACTGTTTGACTGTTTCTGCCTTACAGGTTTCACTGCTCTGTACTCTGGTTTGACTCCTACCATGATCCGGACCTTCCCTGCCAACGGAGCGCTCTTCCTAGCTTATGAGTTCAGCCGTAAATTTATGATGGACACAGTGGGTGCCTGATAGGAATGATACAAAATGTGTTGTCAAAATAATTTTAAATGAAGTTTTAAAACAAATATTCATGTCATGACTTCATATTTTTTATTTGGTATGAACATGTAAAAAAAAAAAAAATCATCTAATCAATAGACAATTAGAACAAGTCCAATGATTGTCTAACTGTAGCAAAACTGAAGGATCAAAGTGACTAAACAGTTCAACTCTTCTGCCTTCATAAAATGTCAAAACTCTACAAATGTAAACTCCTCTAATGGAATACTTGCATAGACCTAATCTTACTTGCAAACTATGAAAAGTTCTAATGGAAAATGGCATGCTTTTGAAACAGGGAAAATATCTTGCATTGTGCAGAGCCTAAAAATGATGTTTTTTGTTTAAAAGTACATCTTTGTGTAGCCTTCTCAAGTTATATTTGGAAAAATCTTGGAAAAAGGCAGCCATTTGGTTAAATAACCATCAACAAGTGTTAGCGGCTCATCAAAACCTGGAGTTGTGTCATTTAGCTGATTTTTAAAATGATGTCTAAGATTAACATCATTGGCGATCTTGCCATAACGACATATCTATAGTATTCAAAGTCCATTCTGCATGAAGGAAGAAGGATTTTTATAAATTGAAAATCATTTATCATTCATTCCAGGAGTAGAAAACACAAAGGTTGTTGTGCAATGCTCAAAGAAATTTCAAAAGAGACTCAAACTCTGTTTCAGAGTAGTTTGGCTACTACATGGCTGAGGCCTGTAGTTTGCCTACAGGCCTCAGCCATGTTGAAGGTAAAAAAAAAAAAAAAAAAAAAAAAAAAAAAAAAAAAAAAAAACTGAACTAGCGTGGCTTGTTTAGCAGGTTTGTCAGGATAAAACCATGTCCATCTTCTTGACTGCTTTTAGATATGGATGACACCAAAGTGAAGATGTGCCGATAATGCACAGTACAATGTTTACAGACAATAAAAGCGAAGACAGGATACTGGCAAAAAAAAAAACTTAATTGTTGCTTTGGACTTGTTTCACAAACACAGGTCATCAGCGTCTTGAAGATTTTGAATTTACTATATTTTATTTTAAATTAAAATAATGCGAAGTCTTTATTGTTTAGTAAAATATTACTGTTTGGGGCGGTAAGAGGGTTATACATTTAAAGACAAAATATAATAATTTGAGAACCTTGTTTATGTATTAAAGTGAATCAGTAAATGTAACATAATCAGCCCAAGGTAACCAAGTGGCATGCTTAGCGTCAACGGGTTTTATTGAATTTCCCATTTAAGCCTTCTTACTTTCTCTGTGAACAATACGAATGTGGTTATCACACCCCTCATGTTGTGAAAAGGCTGTATTTCCTTTTTGCAGTCGATGAAAAAGACATTAGCGAGAAAGTAATAAACCTCTGTAAGTGATTTCTGTGGAAGGACTTAATTTTTTTCTCGCTAAAGTGAAACGAGAGAATCGACACGTTGTCTCACCACATAAAGCCTCATGTTTCAGGACTTTATTATTTATTCATCACCTGCAGTCAACAAGCGACAAACTCCTGCTAGGGCAAGAAGATAATAGGATACCAAGAGGTCTGAATTTGGAGTTCTCAACTGCGGGAGGCATGCAAAGGCTGGATGCACTGTGGTTCGGGTTACCACAGCAATAGATTTGTATAAGGCAGGATAAGAGAAATGGATAGACCACACCCCACAGACAGAGGAGGGAAGTAAACAAGAGTGCTGCTGCAGCTCCAAGCGCCAGACTCTTCTCCAATGATCTCAACAACATCCAGCACAGTGGAGATGGTTACTCCACGCAAACTTCAGATCAGTGAAGAAAATGTTGAAGGTAAGTGCTTTTTTAAGATCTTATCATGTTGTAGGTTTGAAATGTTCATTAACTCCAAATGAGTCCTAATGAGGGGGATACAATGAATTATTATTCTGAGGCAAAACGTCTGCTTTTAGTATTTTATTGTATTAAACTTTTTTAAAGTATTTTTTTACATTGTAGTAGATGTTATTATTAAACTAATAAATATGGGTTTTGAAGACTAGTATTCTAGATCACCATTCATTGGCTGCCATATTTCTCACTAGCTCTACCCTCACTGACTGAAGTGATTTCTTTTCATCTGTAATCCAAATTAATATTCTGTGTTGAAAATTTAGCTTGGATAAATATGTAAATTTTTCCAGTTATGATTGCACAGGAATTTTAAATTAAACTATGGAAGTACAATTGTATACAGCACCTTTATGAGTTGAGCATACAAAGTGCTGTGGTTGAGAGAATAAAACTCACTAAACACAAAAAAAATCACTAAAATTGGTTAAATAAATGCAGTTAAAACTGTTTATGGCCTAGTCAAGTCAATTTGATCAATTAAACAAGTCCAACCCAGTCTTAATTAGCACATTACCTGTAAAATCAAGAAAGCATTTGACTAAACCCTGTATGACAACATGAAGTAGTCCTCAAGATATCAAAAAGCAACATATATGTACCTAGATCTTAAGAAATTCAAAAGAGATGAGAAACAGATCCTCCTTGGTGTTACTAGAAATCATTTACAATGATGTATCAGTTGGTTTGCGAAACATGTCTTGATTCAGACAACCTTTAGGTCTACATGGTTTCCCTGTGAGATTAATTACATCATTAGTTACAAATGAGATGTGTGAATTTACTGCAGCCCTTACCTGACAGCAAGGATGTTCTGTGTTCTCCCACTGGATTGTACTACTTTCTAATCCACCATCAACAATCTGACGACAGGAGACGTGTATTTTCATGGCTTATTTAACAGAATCTAACTTTAACGAAGCAGACGCTTCCCATTTTACTTTGAACTTCTGTCTCTTCACAGATAAAAATGCGGGGAGGTTGGGATGTTTTGGTTGGCTGCTGGTAATTATATCCCTCCTATTTATAGCGCTAACCTTCCCAATCACATTGTTTCTGTGTGTCAAGGTAAGAAAATGTTCTTATTCGTTGCTGATCAGGCTGCATGCAACAGATCAATATAGTGGAGGGTAATTGTGAGCTGGAAGGGAAATAATACATACATGTCTTCCATTTTATTTTTACAAAAAATAAAAACCTTAGAGTGGCATGCATTTGTTTTTAGAGCCCTTTACTTGGATACTCCTAAATGAAATCTGGTGCAACCAGATAATCCTATCTTCTCGGAGGATTTTTAGATCAATTCAGTGAACAAAGTGTATAAGGAAGAGCAAACGGGGCAAACAGGACACCGTTGTTCAGAGGTTTAGAGCAGGATTAGATCATAGAACATGTAAAAACCTAAAGTGACAAGTCAAACAAGGAGAGCATTTACCAGAAAAGAAACCAAGAGGGTCATCTCTAGAGGAGATGTGTTGATTAACAACTCGGGTTCATGAAAACAAATCCAGCCTTTACAAAACATTGGAAAGACGAAAACGATTGCTGAAAGATGAAGACGAAGAATTTTGGCCTAAATAATAATAATAAAAAAGAACTTTATACACTATCCACAGTGAAAATGTTGTGGCAGCATTAATGAAAGATGGATGGAGCTAAATACGGTATAAAATGCATACTTTTTATTGCAATCTGACAAAAATGTGAAAAAAAGTCTAAGGAATGTGAATGCTTCTGGAAGATGTAAAAGACGTAAAAACTTTTCCCGGAATGATTTTGCTCTCAACATCGTTTGCTTTCATTGGTGTCCAGATAGTAAAGGAGTATGAGCGAGCGGTCATTTTCAGACTTGGGCGAATCGCTGATCGGAAACCTAAAGGACCAGGTTTGTGGTTTTACATGATGGATTGTACACACCATATCATCTCAGAAACTGATTTTCAGAAAAGAGTTGAGCTTGGAACTGATGCAGTCTCATGTTTCTCTCTTCCTAGGCCTATTTTTTGTTTTGCCCTGCACTGATAACTTTGTGAAAGTTGATCTAAGGACTGTGTCTTTTGATATTCCTCCACAAGAGGTGCGTTTTCCTTTTGTACATAAAATGTAAAGCCAGGACGTGTTTCCAATAAACCTTCCAATGTACTGTTCATTTGTGTCTTTCACAGATCCTGACCAAAGACTCGGTCACCGTGTCCGTGGATGGAGTTGTCTACTTCCGCATTCACTGTCCCATCTCAGCTGTGGCCAACGTGTCCAACGCACACTCATCCACACGGCTGCTTGCTCAAACCACTCTGAGGAATGTTCTTGGCACCAAAAACCTTGCAGAACTTCTGTCTGACAGAGAAGGAATTTCAGTGAGCATGCAGGTTAGAGCAAACACTGAGGCAAACGGTCAATTGTGCTGAAATGAAATAGAATCCCATGAAAACATAGTGATTGTCTCAACGTCTAACTGTAAGATTTGCTACGACTGACCAACATAAAATAATAATTGTGAGGCGTAAGAAAAATGATATAATGCAGGGCTTTCAAAATTTTGTACAAATCTAAATTCATTTTCCATGTTTGCTGTAATCTCAACATAGCTTGTGGCAAACTGCAAAGGGGGAATTCTTTCTTTACACTATTTATTTTTTATTTGTAAAACCCGTGAATTGTTTTCCTTCCACTTCATAACTATTCACTGCTATGAGTTTGTCGACCACTAAAATCTCAGAAGAGGGAAATATTTTGTAGTTGCCTGAGAAAATGTGAAAAAAAATGTATTGAATGCTAACATTTGCGAGTATGTATGCAGTTTGTAGCAGCCTTACAAATATCTTTACTGAAAATATTTTGAATAATTTATTCTGAGTTTGCAGTACTTCTGAAATGAAGCTGAAGGAGTGTTTGTTCTTATACAGGAGGCCCTGGATGAAGCCACCGACCCATGGGGGATCAAGGTGGAGCGCGTGGAGATCAAGGATGTGAAGCTGCCTCAGCAGCTGCAGAGAGCCATGGCGGCAGAGGCGGAGGCCAGTCGGGAGGCCAGGGCTAAAGTGAGAGTGGAAGGATTTACTTTCCACATCACTAAAAATAAAAATAAAAAAAAAAATTGGAGGAAATGTTTGCAAGACTGATCAGATCATTGTTTGTGTCTATTTCAGATCATTGCTGCAGAAGGTGAGATGAACGCTTCCCGGGCTCTGAAAGAAGCAGCTCTAGTCATCGGTGAAGCCCCGTCTGCTCTCCAGCTGCGATACCTGCAGACTCTCAATGCCATCGCCGCGGAGAAGAACTCCACCATCATCTTCCCTCTGCCCATAGACATGATGCAGGGTTTCATGCAGAAAAAGTGATGAACCCTGTAGTCTGCGCAATTATTTTCATCCCAAAGTAAGTTTGCATGTTTCGAATAGGGAGGAAAAAGAGCTACTTGCTAACGCAAATACAAACCAAACACTGTTTTTGTGTACTTATTATGCTTATTGTGATTTAATAATTAAATACAAAGTGCAACATACACAGCCATAGCCTCTCGTTATTAACCTCAGCTAAGTTACAGTTTCAGTAGAGGAGGGCGAATGAAGTAGGCAAGAAACAAAGACAATTCACAGCAAACTTATAACGACATGCTTTCATGGAGACTTCTCTGGAGTATCTGATTACAATCATTTTTAACAACAATCCACAGAAGTAACGACATCCATGTGATGCAGCGACCTCTCTCTGATATTGCATGTAAACTGTAAACAAAAGCTTTTACTCTTATTCATTCAGTAAATGTGTACAAGACGGTGTCCACAGGACACAGAGGCAATCAGTGCAATTGGAGTACCTGATGTAGAGAAAGGCAACTTCCACTGTCGGAACACAGCAAATCCTCTTCCCAATAAACGTAACTATTTTATCTACTGTTAAACGCAGCTACAGCCAAATACCTGCTTTAAACAGGTTTACACACTTTACGATAGATGAAATGTATAAATTAAATACTGTGATGCTTAAAGCTGCAGTAGGGAGCTTTTATGTTATTTTTTTTTACATACTTGTTAAAACTGTCACATGACAGTATAACATGAGACTGATAATCCGGGAAACAATTGAGCTCCTCCGTTTTCTCCCTGTGGTCCTGCAGCCATCTGCAGTAATACACCGCTTCCAGTCAGAAACAACCAATCAGAGCCAAGACGAGGGTCTTAATTCTGTCAATCATGCTTATGTATGCACTGCTCAATGGGAAACAACTTACTGTTGCAGAAAGAACATTCATTTGTTGTCATCAGTGGCCATGCTAACCAGCCTTAGCTTTCATGGCAGGCTCCAGTGTGATAAACTGGCTGAGAGCAAGGGGAGCGCGTGAGCCGCATATACACAAGGGTGATTGACAGTGGTAAGACCCTCCTCCTGGTTCTGATTGGTTGTTTCTGACTCAGTGGTGTATTTCTGCAGATGGCAGTAGGACAGCAGGGAGAAGGCAAAGAAGCTCAATTTTTCACAGATTGCCTGTCATGTTTTACTGTAATGACAGTTTTAATATACATGTAAAAAAAAAAAAAACAACATATTGTTTCTAAATGTTAAACACTGCAACTTTAAGTAATGAGTTTTTTCTTAGACCTTTTTGTAATATTTCTACCTACTGCTAACATCTAAATGCCTGTGTAAGAGAAATATTTAGCAAGACAGATTTCTGATGGCTGGTTGCCGTATGTAAACATGAACAAATAAAATAAATGAAATTTAAATAAAATAAAAACCATGGCAGTTGCTTCCCTTTGATGACTTATACATTTTCTCAAATCCTGAGCTTAATCCAAACAATGAAAAATGAGGTAAGATTGCATCAGATGTTCATTTCTTGCTTCTAAGTGACTCAGGAAATGTTGCAAAACCGGAACACAAGCTGCAGATATGATGGAAAGACTTCATAATTAGTTTAACTGTTCGAACTGTACATACGGAAATATGAAGAACATGGAACAGAGCGCAGAAAAGATAAAGCAAAAACTGTTGCTGCTGCAAAAGGATTCATACCTCTTAAACTTTTCAACAATTTATCACGTTGCAACCACAAACTTAAATGTTTGTTATTAGGACTGTATATGATAAACCAAATTAAAGTAGTGCATAATTGTAAAATAAAAGGAAATTGGTAGTTCACAAATAATAATAACAAAAAAGACTTCTGAAGTTAATATGTGATTTAATCCCATCTAAATACAGGTAATTGGGTATTAAAGTTAAATTTTCTTGAGATCTCAAGAAGTTTTATCGTGGTCAAATAAAGGTTGAATAAAGAAAAAAACACCATTTCCACTGTGGGAATACAGTGGTAGCAGCATCAAGCTTATCAGAGTTGATGTGAAAATGAATGGAGCTAAATTAAGGGCGATCCTGCTGGAATGTGAACAGGTTCCAACAGGACAGTAACCTTAAACACATCCCCAGATTTACGTTGCAATGGTTTAGATGAAGGAATATCATATGCTTTTTGGCAAACTTTTCAGCTTTCAGCTCATGAAATCCAAATAAAAACATTCAAGCTTGTGTTTGAAACATCCCAAAATGTTAAAAAAAAAAAAAAAAAAAAAACCCTCAAGGGGCTTCTTGTGAAGTATGAGTGTTCTTCATTGAGTTCCAAGCATGTAACTGATGCAGTGTGTTATAGTTCAAGAACTTCATCTTTGGTGGTTTTATTTTGTGTGAGTTGACTACCTTTTCTTTAATTCAGCTGAGAGTGAAGGTTTCTTCTTCTCCAAAATATCTTGAAGTGCTTCTTTCTAATTCTTCTCATCATACATACATACATGAAATAATCTGAAAATCTGTTCTAATCGGAAGACAACCCATGCTGTAAAGATAGTCATACATCTACAGAGTCTACACAAGTAATAACTCATAATATACTTACACTGTATTGGCAGTAAAGTGGAGTTATGAATGGTTTGAGGTTAGATGGCTTGGTATAAATCATACACTCATGATGAATGAAATGTTTCTACATGAAAATGTTGAGATCTGAGGTTGGATTTTTCTGATAATACTGCCAAGCCCCCAGGTGGACCTTGCTGGTGGGAGGGAATGGATGACAGAAGGCGCTTCATGTTTTTTGAGTTTACTATGTCTTATTTATCCATCATCCTGAGAGCTGAAGGAGAAGAGGGAAATGTAGATGGAGGCGAAAACATGTAAATGAGGCACTGCGATGCTCTCTGAACTTTCACCTGCTGGAGAAACATGCTAAGGTTTTACTCTTTGTGGAATCATCTGTACAATTCATGAGGTCAAAGAAAACAATAAAAAAAAATAAAAATAAAAAATGTGGTTTGGAAATGCATCAAATGGGTAAGGAGATTCTCCCCAAACAAACAGAACATATTACTGTCTCTTTGTCCACTGATTGTATAATATTCCTTTAAAACAGAGGAAATTTTTTTTTCAGAGTTAAACAAAAACACTGATAAAATAAGATGTTTGGTACAAACAGTCACTGGTGGTAGGAGTGGGGGCGGGCGGGCGAGCCCGGTCCAGAGGCTGGGTGGTGGATGGGGGAGGAGCTGGGGGTCATGTGTGGACTCAGCTCGCCTGTCTGCAGACGCCACAGGAGCTCTTCGTTGGTGCGACTCAGACGCTTCTTCTCTTTGCTCTCCATCTCCACGTGCACCTGCAGGTTGGCGTTCTCTTCAGAGAGTTGCCTGAAGTAGAAAATGGACAAAAGAACATGAGAGAAATGTAATTCATTTCGATAACTACAGTGTTCATGCCCCTTAAACTTTTAACACTGTTGTGATGTTAAAACCACAAAAGTATGTTTAATTGAGATTTTATGTGACATCTATTACTGAAGTGACAGTAAAATGTCCACAAAGTGCGGCATGCATCTCTATTCACACTCATTTATTTTCGATACTTTTTAATATAATCTCTGGAGGAGCTTCAGAGATTCTCGGCACAGATAGGAGAAAAAAAAGAGAGACAAAAAAAGTCTCGTTTAGTCAGTGTCAAGCCAAAAAAGGGACAAAAGGAACTTTTTGGTCTATATGTAAACAGTGTGTTTGTCAGAAAGCTAACACACACACACCACCCACAATATAACACCCCCACTGTAAAACATAATGGAGGATTGGTGTCATGCTGCTTTTTTTTTTTTTCTTTTTTTTTTTCTGCAGAGATAAAAAAAAAGCTACAGATTACAAAAGACTTGAGACTAGCATTGAGGTTCACCTTCCAGCTGGACAACGACCTGAAACATGCAGCAAAGGATGATTTCAATCAAACTATTCTCATGTGTTGGAAGGGCCCAGTCAAAGTCCTGAATTTGTAGCAAGACCTAAAAACTGATGTTCACAGATGTTCACCCTCCAACTTAACAAGAACTATTTTGTTATGAAAAACCTGCAGAAATTTGGTTTTAGAAGTGGAAAAGTGGTAGAGACATATGTCAAAGAAATTGCAGCAGTAACTGTAGCAAAAACTGACTCCTCCATGAAGAAGTTTCAGACTTTTCAGTTTTTAACTTTATGGTTGTGAATGTTGAACTCAACCTTATTACCTATGTATAATTTAAATGCACACACAAACAGACCTGGACACAGCTAGATTCTTGTCTATCTGCTCTCTCAGGTCTTCGTTCTGCTGCTGCAACACTTGCAGTCTCTCCTCCAGGTGCACATTCTTTTCAGCCTGCTCAAAAACACAGGAGGAAACAACGCAAAACATTAAAGTCTTTAAAATGAGTTAAAGCAGTAGAATCCATTGAATAACATAGATGGTAATGCCATTTGATTTTACAGTCAAAAAGGTAACGAACGTAATCACCACGTCATTTAGACTATTACTATTTGACTGTTCTTGCAAGGATAGAACTGTATAGCAATTTAATCAAATTCAAATATATCTTTATGTTTAAATTAATATTACAAAAAGAATTATGAATAAAACACACAGAAGTCATTGCGGTTACTTTACAAAATATCCTGAATAAAAGTTGAAGCATACTATTTTCTCCAGTTCGGAAATCTTCAGCTCCTGTTGATGAATTTGTTGATTCTTCATCTCCAGAACTTCTTTAAGGCTCTTCAGGTCCTCCTCAATATGCTTATATGGAGCCAACGCATCCTGAAAGAGAAGCGCTGTTCGTTCTGCAGGTATTTTCAGAGCCGTCAGTGTGTTGTAGCGTTCTGCTTCACGAAAACTTACAACTATCTGCTCATCTGTGCTCTTCCGAAGAGCTTCTTCAAAGCGTTTTGCTCGATCTCTCAGGCTGCGGTTCTGAAACGTAAGCGTGTCCACCTGATCCTGGAAATCAAACGCACACAAATCTGCAAGGGATTTGTTTTTTCCGGTGGTGTTGCTAAATTTTACCTTCAAATAAAAAACACATACCTTGAGTGAAAGTCTGATTTTCTCAAACTCTTCCTCTAGAGACTTTTTCTGTTGTTCATGAGCCATTTTCAGATCTGTTAACAGACATAACATATTATCGTCTCAAACTGAAGAATACACACACAGAAGAAGTTATTAAAAGTGCTGCTTACTCTTTACTGTCCTTGCGTGCTCCTCCTGCAAAGTGTCTAAAGTGTCATTGTGGGCCGTCTCCATCTCTGTCAAAGATGTCTCATGATTCTCTGTCATCTCCTCAAGCTACAACAAAAATGTTGAAACATTTTTCAATTTTGTTTTCAACAAAAAGTTCTTCATTTTCAGTTTTCATGCCAAATGATTAAAATCCTGAGCAGTCCTAATGTTTCTGCATGCTGCACCTGCTCCTGGTGTCTGAAACGGAGCTCCTCCAGCTCAGCTCGCTGATGGGCCTGCAGGCTCTCGGTGTCCTCTGCGTGCCGAGCCTTCAGCCTCTCCTCCAACGCTCCCAGTTCGCTCCGCTGCTGAGCCCGCAGCCCCTGCAGCTCGGCCTCAAAACGCCGCTCCTGGTCCTCCTTCTCCTGCTGCAGCTGCTCCCAGTGCGCGACACTAACAGCTGGAAAACATACAGAAACATACATACAGATACAAAAGTCAGCGAAACTGACTTCAGGTTTGCACCTCCTCTTTTCTCTGAAGATGCCATCTACCGCGTACATGTTGGGAGTCCGGCTCCCTGAGGTTTCCCACTTACCCACTTCATCCCTGATTCGGCCGAGCTCCAGGGACAGCTCCCTCTCTTTTACAATGGCGCTCTCATTCTGGAATGAAACAAAACATGACACATTTAAATGAGACTAACTGATGAGCATTTTACAAGGCAAACTGCAAAATGAAAGAATTTTATTTCCATCATGTTCAGCATGATGGATAATGGTCGAGACATTGGCTGGAAGATAAACTTGGAACCTCATGGGGCTCTGCCTGTCACAGTTTTAGCTATTTTAAACTTACATTTATTGCTCATTTAGGTGAGAGACTAACAGGAAAAAGTGATGTTAAAAGTTGCTGTTCCAGATCTAACAAGAACAACAGATTTGAAAAAAAGATAATCAAAACCTGATTTACTTTAAAATATTGCTAAAAATATATTGTCAGTAATAACATAGAGATAATCAGATCATGTAATTATCTGATGATGAACAGCGTTCCAGTAATAAACTTCTACCTTTTTTATCAATCCTATCTGTAAAGATATTGCAAATATCTGAAACATTTCAAGCTATCTACAACTGTAAGCATTTTCTGATAGGTATGGGGCTTGCATTAAGCTTTTTTTCAATTAGCTAAACAGACCTAAGATGCATTGCGCCAATATGGGGCAATTAGGACGTTTTTGTAGAAGTTATCATCTTGCAACACGTTTGTACGGCACACACCTGTAGGTGTTGAATGAACCAATAAGCTTTTTTTAACAGAGAGAGATAAAAGATGGCAACCAGACATCTGATCATAATTAATGTGAAAACTCTCTAATCCAAAAATAACTCAACAATGCTGAAGAGAGAAAGACTCAGAGGGGAACAAAGTGGGACTTTTAAAAAATGCATGAAATGGTCAACACTATGTCCCAGTAGAAATGATGTCATCATCTAAGAGATGCAGCAGAAAATCGTCACTAAGAGACAGACTGATCTCAAGAGGGATGAAACATGTTCAGCATCATTTTATACAAAGAAGCTCCACCCGTCCTCCAGGTTTCTGCTCATCAGTTTTTTTTTTGTTTTTTTTTGTTGTTTTTTATTTCCTGCCCAGCAAAGTAACTTAATCTAATTTAGAAATGCAACTATTGAGTATTTATGTATGTAATAAAATTGTTGATTTAGATTATATTGTTTTGTAGTATCAAAAGAAATCTAGAATAAAGTGTGGTAACAAGCTATTCCTTTAGCAAAATAGAAAACCAATAAATGTTTATGTAACGTTTCAGGGAGAAAAAGTTACATTTTACATTTATTTTTGTTAATTTTTACATATGTCTGACTCAGTATACTTGGTGGAGTATTTCTTTTTTACATTGTATAGTGTAAAAACTAGAATACGTTTCTGAAAAACACAAAATCGAGTTAAGTAACTTGAAGCAGTCATTTATTCCAAATTAAGTGCAGCTTCAGTTTCAGTGGTGTAGCTGCTTATTTGGTGGGAGTTTTTGTCTTGTAAAAATTTAAAGGCCAGGAAGAACACTGGAGGTTGCAAGAAATCTTGAATTTTTGTTAAAGTTGAAACTTTCATCCAGAAGTCATTGAAAAACTGCTGTGTTTTGCAACAGTAATTATATTCCTTGAACTTTTGCTACTCCCCCTCCCCACCCCCCACAGTATAACAACTGTTAATTTGGGTTTTCAGGATTTTGTGTTTGACTAAAACAATGTAGTGCAGAATTACTAATTTGAAGGAAAATGATACATGGTTTTCAGATCCTATTGCAAATAAATATCTGAAAAATGCCAAGTACATTTGTGTCCAGCTGTCTTGATAGTTTAATTCCCCTAAAAATACATGCAATCAATTATGTGGGAAGTGGAATGACGTTTCACATTTTGACAGAAAAGCAAGTTTACAATGGAGGAGTTGTATCAATCCTATCTTTAAAGATAGGATTGTATCAATCCTGCCTTGATTGGATTGATACAATCAAAGTATATTCACATGTTAAAATGGCCTAGTCAAGGTCTAGCACTAAATCAAACTGAAAATCGACCACTGTTCAAAGCTTTTTATTTTTGGAAAAATAAGAAGAAGAAAAAAGAAAATCACTTCACAGTCTTATAATTCTCTACAACCTGGTGCTAGTCTACCACATAAAATCCCAATAAAATACATTGAAGCTCTAAAACGTGTGAAAGTTCAAAGAGTGTGAATACTTTTGAAAGGTATTGTGAGGACATTACTGTATCAAAACATGTAAAAGTTACTTAAACAAAATGGGCAATATAGAAATCCATCCAAACAATTTTAATTGACAGAGGAGAGGCATTGACACAGCACACAGGAACCTAATCGATAGATGCATACACACACAAACACACGCACACACACACTTCCAAACACTGAAATTATTATATCAGAATGAAGCACAGCTGCAAAAATTATTCCATGCCGTCTTCCTGGAAACTCAGGCAGCTTTGACTCAGCACAATCATCCCCAGCTCCGTGCTCTCTGCCGGCTCTGTCGCTAGGAAACAAGTGAACATGACGATCATACGCATTCAGACTCCCACAGCACCAAACACACACGAGCTCAGCTACAAATGCATCAAGGAATCCTCGGTGCAGGAAAAAACAAGCTTACTGCCTGCAGAAGACACTGCCTTTACCGTTTGGTCCAGACAGCAGAGAGGGAGAAAATGAAGCCTGCAGCAGCAATGGCCCATATTAGGCTAGCAAACGGCAGCATCCCTTAGCCTGATGGGGAGGCAGCAGGGACAGACGGGAAGTGAAAAGAAAGATGCAGAAAGAATGTCAAAGCAGAGGGGAGGGATGAGGCAGGCGGAGGAGAGGGGAGGAGAAGAGAGGAGAGAAGGGAAAGACCAAAAGCTCACCTCGCTTCTTGGTTTGCGAGCATCATTTCTCCCTGCTGGAACAAAGAGAGCCAGACCCAGCCCAGCTCTGACTGTCCTCCCCTCAACCCCCCACCAACACGCCCCATACCACAGTCATAAGCATGACAGAGAGCAACACACACACACACGCATACACACGCACACAGCATACACAGCATCTTTGAATCTCTGAAGACAGACGAAGAAACAGGGGAGCAACCTGATCGATAAATGCACAGATTTTCAGATTAGAGGGATATAATGGCTTATTTTTTTTCTCTCCTACAGAAGCTACAGAATTACACAACAGCACACATCTGACAAAAAAAAAAAGTCCAAGCCCAGTTTAAAACATTTATTACTTTTTAATCAAACGGGGTTTTTAATTCAATCCAGAATGAGCTAATCTATTTTCTGTATTTGTTTCCCTCCATCTTAAGAAAGCTGGTCATCTATTCTCTGACCAGCTTTCTTGTTACTACGTATAAGCAACACCAAAATTAACCCTTCCCTTTTAACTACTGTATTGATCCGTCATAAAAAATATAAAATACACCAAACGTTTGTGGCTCAATCATGACAAAATGTCATAAAGTTTAGGAGGTAAAAAGGCTTCCATATGGCACTCTAAGCATTTGTATCTATTTAAAGCAAAATACAACTAATCTTCCTTGTCCTACTGTAAATAAATACAAACTTTGGAAAATCCTCAAAGTAGTTTTGATGAGCCCTGATGCTGCAGACTCACGCTTAATGTGAAAAGAGATTTAAAGAAATCAAAGGAACTTCCTTTGACAGTAGCAGTTGGATGTTACAGGTGTCTTTTGAACAAAGGGATGCTGGATGTTTTGTAGTTGTACTGAAGCTCACAGTGGGATTTTCTCAGTTGGTTCTGTCAGACACTATTGGTCAAATATAGTTTAAAACCATACAGTTAAATGGGAATCTAAATGAAAGCAAGTTCAATGATGACACTGTTTACACAATACAATTTGTGCATTGTCCTTATGAAGTGATAATGTGTAATCTCGCTTGCTCCAACCATAGCTTCCTTTAACACAAGAAAACTAATTCAACCAAATTCTTAAAATTATTCTCCAAAAACTAACTTATTTATGTAAAGCTCCTAAATCTTAGACATCACAACTAACTGACCTTATGCAACTTTTTTTTGTGTTTTTTTTTTTCCATATAGAACTGACAGAATCTAGTATTAGCTCTAAAGGCGTATTTATTTCTGGAGAGCCTACCTTATCACAAAAGTGCAGAGTGGTGATGCTGAAAACATCCAGGCACAGAGAGGCCTTCTTCAGCTGGACCTGGAGAGTCTGCAGCTGCAGGGCCTGCTGCTCACATCGCTCCTGCAGCCGCTGGATCAGAGCCCGGTCCACTTCCTGACACCGTCCTGTCCGAGGAACCGCTGCTGTTCGACCGCGAGCTAGGAGCACAGATGACCAAAATGTTATTGCTTAGACTCAGGTGAGAGTCAAAGTAAAAATGATCAGAGGAAATATACTAATCAATGATATTTCCTTGCAACTATGTCCCCCCTTTTCAGATAAAAAA
>NW_015112626.1:394710-437694 GCF_001443285.1 Poecilia latipinna
TATATGATATGTATGTTCTTTACTGTTTAGATTAAACTGATGAAATGAATCATATTCTAAACTAATGAGGTGCACCTGTACTGTCTGCAATGAGTCATACGACTTTATAACGATGAGCTCTGTTTGCTTTGTATAATTAATTTTCCTATCTTGGCAAATCCCCAAGCAGGAAAGAGTAAATAAGATCTATTTCTGCACATTGTGGAAAGAGGAGCAGCTTCCTACTTTTCAAGTGGGACCACATGATGTGTGTCCTGTATTGGAACATTTTTCACCGTACTGCAACTCTATCTGCTACGACCGCTTCTCTCTTTCTCAGTGGTCTCTGAATATAGCAAAAAACTGGTGGTGAGCACTGATGTAATCTGAGCCGGAAGAACGGGCGCAGAGGGAGCTATAGCAGCATTACGGCTACTGTAGCTTGTTGCTATGACAACGTCAGGTCACCTGGTGTAAGATCAGGAAATGAGGAGCAGAGATTGTGAACACAGTTTAAATTTTTAAAGGAACAGAAGCAGGCGATGACATGGAACAAACTTAAGAGACATCATACCATGTAGGGCACAACCTCTGGGTACAATATGTGTGTAGAGCAGAGAGAAGGTTGACATGTGAGCAGTGTGACATGACAGACTCACCGGGTGATTGTGGCTTTGGTGGAACCACAGCACATCTTTTAGGGGAAGATCTTGGTGAGAGCAGAGCCTCTGTGTCCTTCTGCAGCACTGTCCTCGACACTGTGCAGGGGAGAAAACTGGTGATCTGCTGCAAAATGTCCAAGATTAAAGCATTCTTTGATTTCCTGAAGCGTTCCAGGATACATGCCAAAAATGTAGGAGGCAGGATCAAAAGAGTTCCAAAATAGATTCTAGTAAAGAATAAACATTATTAGTATATAACTGGTTACCTATAAGAATACATTTCATAATTTAGAGGGATGTTCTTTCTTAGAGTTTGCTTTCTTCAAAGTATATCCTTCTCTGGCTTAAACCCCAGCATGGCACACATGTTAAAAACCAGAGGTTTTTATCAAAGTTGAAACCTTTTCAACTCATCCTAATTTTTCAGAAAAGAATTGTGAAAACAAAAGTGTTTCAACATGTTTAGATTATCTACTAAAATGGACCAGTCAAAGGCAACACTGAAGTACAAGAGACAATTTCTAGTTAAGACTGAAACTGACAGTGCAATTTTGCACCACTTTCCATTTTGTCTTTAAGATCTGGGCAAAATTCAATTAAATTCAGGTGAGAAATGTTAGAGTGTAATTGTGTAAGAAACTTTAAGTTTATAAATGTAATCTAATTAAATTTATCACTTAGTAAAGCTCATGAAAAGCAATAAAAACATTAAAATAAAACATTAAAATATATTTACCTTGAATAA
The DNA here is from genome assembly GCF_001443285.1 of Poecilia latipinna. NCBI lineage: Eukaryota > Metazoa > Chordata > Actinopteri > Cyprinodontiformes > Poeciliidae > Poecilia > Poecilia latipinna. The sequence continues at coordinate 396,097 of NW_015112626.1, forward strand.
ATAGCAACTGTATGATAGTAACTATCCTAGTTGCAATGCCCGTTAAAAAGGAGACAATACAGATGAACCAGGAAACTACCAATTACGCAGAATGACCACTAAATGGTGCTGATTCCCAACATTCAAATCAAATATTAACATGAGGAATTTGATCGAGCACACACTGCCTCCTACAGGAGCAGAAAGGAAGTGCAGTGTGTGGTGCTGCATCACTTCTGAACTGCAGCGCTAAGGAGTAGTTACAACAGCACCGAGAGCTGCATTTGTGGTGTTTTCTGCACATTCTTTCAGAAATCCTTAATTAGACTATCAGTGAGGAAACTGGTCATTAAGGCATTGATGATCATAAAGGAAGCACTGCATGATTGCTGTTTTTGGTTTTAAAATGTCATGCTAAGATACAATTTAAAAAAGCAGAAAATGGAGTAAAACGTCTCAACAAAAACACAATGCTCTATGAAAAGCCTAATTATTATTTCTGTTTTTCTTTTTTAAACATTTTGGGTAAGAAAAAAAAAGTAATTTTATCCATTTATTTTCTAGGCCAGTTTGTCCTTGCAGGGAGAGGGGGTGCTTATGCCAGTTTCCATTGGTCACTGGATAAGGGAGGTACATCCTGGACACGTCACCAGTTACAAGGCAGTACAGAAACACAACAGGACCAAAAAACGTGCACAGACATACATTCGCCGTAAAGAGACCAATTAACCAGTAACCAGTGGTTATGTGTTTGGGAAGAAGCTGGAGTACCTGGAGAGATCCCAGAACCTAACTCTTTCTTCCTAAAAGGCAAAAGTGCTATTCAAATGTTTAATCTAAAAATATACAAAACAAACTTCATTAAAGAGAAATAATAGTTTGCAGCGCTTTACTGGAATGTTTTTTTTTTTTTTTTTTTTTTTTTAATGCCTTCTTTTGGTGATACAATCAAATGATCCGGCACAGCTCGAGGTCTAAACCAGCCCATCTGTCAAAATTTGCATTCAGGCATGGAGATAACATGATCTCAACTCAGGATAACTCTAATTTGATCATCGCTCACAAGCACACACACTGAAACTGGATATTGGAAATCTATTTCCTCCTGTCTGTTCGATGTTTGACTGTACCGAGGGAGGAGCCATGCTGGGGTGACAGGTTACGATGCTGCAGACTCGTAGCGCTGGAGGGCTGAACCCGGCCCTGAGACTGGGAGGTTTCACTGACTATGATGGCTTTGTGTGGAAGTGTTCCATCACCGCCAGAGCAGGGATCTACAAAGGAAGGAGAAAGATAAAGGTGAATCTCTGTGCTTTACCTGCAGGTATGTCTTGAAAAACACAGCGGCCCTGTGACCTGCTACAGCAAAACTAGACTATTTAAGCTGATGTTAATGTGATTTCAATTAAAGAAGAATTCTTTCCAGGTTAAAGACACGCCATTTGAAACTATTAGCTCTAACAAGATACCTTTGTATCTTGTATTCCCCCCTCAAAATTGCATATACTTTTATAAAAAATATATTTTATACACATTTGTTAAAACTGTTACTTTGTCATGATTGTACAAAATGAGATGGATAAGGAAAAAAAAAATGAAGCTCCTCTGCCTCCTCCCTGTACTACTACTGCCATCTGCAGAAATAGAACGATTGGTCAGAAACAACTAATCACAGCCAGGAAGAAGGTCTTAGTTAGCACTGTCAATCATGCTTGAATATGCGCTGCTTACACCTTTCTTCTTACTCTCTGCTACATATAAATTATGGTAATAATGTGAAATTGGAAATGCAAGGAATATTCTACTTAGTGCATTTCTAGTTGTTAATTGTTTCTAACCATTTATACACACAAACATGTCCAGATTAAAGTTTACTATGTCTGCATAAACAGGAAGTCAAAAACCAGACAGACAGATTACATTACTTATAAAATATTCAGCTGCTAAATCAATGGTTGTGCTGACACAAGCTCCACCTTCTACAGGTAATGTGACACTTTCAGACTGAAAAAAAAAAACAAAGTCTTTTGCCCTTGAGCATCTTTACTGTGACCTTAGTCCAGATCAGATTGTACTGTACACCACTGCACACTTAATTGCCTGAATCTTACAACTGCTGGCTCTAAAATGAACACCCTGTAGGTCTGTGTGATACTTTCACAGGGACTGCAGCATCTCTTCACACTGCAGCAGTCTGAATCCACCGGGGAGAGTCAGCACATTTTGATTTAAACTGAAGCAGGTACCAAGCCAGGAAGAGCACTGACTAATAGGCAGAGCTATAGCAATTCATGCTGTTGTTTGCATGCTTGGCTGCATGTGCAATATTAATCCAACCTCCACAACAACAACAACACAATGAGTAGCAAGAGGCCTTGGATACTCTGATTGGTACCTTTTCATTAGTAGTTGCAACAAACTTGGATTCTGGTTAGCATGATCAGTTTTCTTTTCTTGTTCTTTTTTTTTTATTATTTATTTTAGCTAAAATTGTATTGTTGCCATCTTGTTGCCAGGTACCACAGCACACTTTCAGGAGTCCATAGAAGGATGGATCAAAGCTATGTTCTTGGCAGCCAAAAGATAAAGTTGTTATAAATTGATTGGAACACATTAAAGTTTTTAATAAGCACCCTTTTATGAAAATAGATCACAGTTAAATAAATCTTACAAGTTGATCACTCATCAATTTGGGGTATTTGCCATAAGCTGTAATTATGAAACACTTGAAATACTGCAGCACTCTTTTTGTAATCAATCTAAGCATGTCTTATTCCTTGACTTGACTTGAAAAATACTAACTTTTTATTGATATTCTATTACATTGAGATGCAAATTTCTGAATATTAAGAAGTGTACACTTTAATTGTGATGTAAATCAGTACATCTTAACAAGCCTTTTAGGTTCAGTTTGTTTGTCCAATTTTAAAAAAAAAAAAAAAAAAAAAAATCCCAAATTTAATGAGAAAACCATTTAAGCCACATAATTGTAGAGAGAGAAAAACAAACTTAACATTGCTCTGGAATAAAATTATGTTTTAATTGTGTGAAGAGATATTCTAAATTTCATGAGTACTGTAAGCCAATGGTCATCACTTCAAATAAATCCCTCTGTGTTTAATGAATATGAGTTTCACTTTCTTATTCAAATAACTGAAATAAAACATGTCACAACAGTTTTCTAATTTATTGACTTGAGCTTGTATAGTCAGAGCACAGTCAAATAGAAAAAGCATCACGACTTACAGTGACATTGGTCATTGTCACAGCTGTTGTTGGACTGGCTGCTGGACATCGACGAGGCGCTGGAGCTGCGTATGACGTCTAAAGCAGCTAGTCGAGCAGCTGGAAGGCTGGAAAAGCCTGGAGGACGGAGACCGGACTGGCCCGACTTCAGCAGGACACTTTTGGGCGTGATTTCTGGACATTGGCAGAAATATATGTGGTTTTCCATGTGGAAATGAAGCTGGGGTTCCCTTTTCAGGTTATAGCTGTTGTGACATGACTGCTTAACATTATCTAATTTACACATGGATATAAATGAATAAATAAACAACAGCACAAAATCAAAACCTGGTTAAAAAAAAACAAACAAAAAAAAAACAAAAAAAACATCTATTCAGAAACTTAGAGCACGATATAGAAGAGACCAGCATGCACCAAACCACATGAGGGCTTGAAAGAATTGAAATATGCAATTAATATTGACAGAAATTCCTAATGTTAACCTTTTAAAGATTTCTCAAACAGTGATGTAGGTTAACTTTCCACCATCTTACCTGCTTGGTCCTGGAGGCCCGGGGTGGACACGCTGGCTCCACGGCAGGATAGTGGAGCTGACCTCTGACCCATCTGTGGGACTCTTGTCTTGGCCGCGGGCTGCCTGGTGACTGCCCCCAAACCCAGCTGAGGCCTCAGAGTTCTAGGTGAACGATAGACGCTGCCACCATCTTGGTAAAGATGCTGATGAAGGACATAAGCAACCAATTACTGTCACAAAAACTACATTTCCTTTCATAATAAATATATTGAAGTTTAGGGTTGCAAAGTGAAAAGGTAAGGGAGAATGATTATGTGACATCTTGATTGTCATTGTATGTCAGGAATAGGTGAAATCCAGAATCCACATCTCACCTCTTGGACATATTTCTTTGACATTTCCTCATGAAAGCTCTCTGATTTCCCGCTCACCCTCTGAGGTGTGATGTTCCCTGGAGGTTTCACGCCCATTGGAACTGCGGCTGGCGGATAGTGCCCTGCCTTCTGCAACTCCTGTCGGTATTTGTCGAACAGTACATTGGAGGAGCTGAGCACTGGAGTGGATCTGGATTGAGGAACCCCCTTGGAGTCCCTCTGAGCTTGTGCACCAGAAGAAGGTGGTGGTTGAGTTGCCTTTGTTAACCCTTCAGACTGGGTGTTGGTGTCTTGTGATTTTGCTGGTGTGCTTTTTCGAACGTATGTAATGATTTTTGGTCTCACATTTTTGGGCTTCTGTGATAGAGGGGGAATTTTGGGCTCATTTTCTTTCTGTTGAGGGACAATAGGTTTGGGAATGCCACTGTTTATGTTTATTTTATTTGGAAGTCTGACGAACTGACTGACATTTCTTTGAAAAGCGGCACTTCTTTCCAAACTCAAAGCCCTTGCGCCCTGGACTTTAGCTGGAGAACCTGGCGGCTGTCTCTTGGGTGAGCAGGAGGTAGTTTTGGGAGTTGCCGGGGTTGCAGATCGACCAGGGCTTCCCCATGTTTTCCTCCGCTCCTGAGATGACAAGCTGGAGCTGTTCTCAAAGGAGCCCTGCTTTTTCAGGCAGTTATCAAAAGAAAGCTGCTTCTTCAAAGAATTCTCAAAGGACGGCTGCTTTTTGAAACTCCTGTCAAAAGAGTTTTGTTTCTTTAGACCGTTTTCAAATGAGCTTTGTTTTCTTATGGCTTTTGGTTCACTTGATGGCTGAATTGCTTTTGCACCACTTTTAACTGGTTTTATCAACTCAAGGATTTCACTGGCTTGTGTGCTTTTATCCATTTTAGTTTTGCTTTCTGCACAAAATAAAGTTTTGTGGTCTGTATTATCACAATCTCCCTTTGAAATGGTTTTTCCTTCCACATTTCTCTGGTTATTATCCGTGTTCTGCTCGTTGCTTACATCCTTGCTTAAGACACCATTCTCCACTTGCTGTTGCGGTACAATAATCTCTGGGTGGGGTGTTGAATTTAAATTCATGTCTAAATCTTGCTGGTGTGTTGAGCTTTTTCTAGTCGACAAGGAGAGATCAGCCTTTTGGGGGGCTTTGTCTCGCTCAGAGATGATGCTACAGGTTTGCGAGGCCACTGTAAGATCCTCTAAGAGGGCAGAGTGGTTACCAGGGGCAACGTGCCAGGAGTCTGTCGTCGGAGTAGCAGTGGTGGACAAGCAGGTCACAAAAACATCAGTATCAGAGACATGAGACGCTGATGATTCCTGCTCACAGGCAACATCCACAACCGACTTCACTCCTTTCCGATTTGTACCGCCCGTTGCCTGTTTTTCTTCGGCGTTGCTGCACGGTGAGGTCTCCTCTTGATGTTTCTTCCTCTCTGTGAGCCCGACAAAATCTTCCCCATCCTCAACCAAATAAGCCTCCAGCTCCTGACACTCCAACATCTCAAACTCAGCCAGCTCGGGGTCGTCACACTGAGAGTCTGTGCCCCAGATGACAACTTTGTCTTGCTCTGCTGTCTCAGTCATTATCCTTGACAGAGAGCCAGTACGTCCAGTTCTCCCATCATCCTCCTCTGTCTGAACTCTGTTGGCGTTTGCATCACCGGCACCCTGCTGGTTGTTGTTCCTCAACTCCCGGTCACCAACTGGCTCTACTTGATCACACATTATGGACAAAGCTAAGAGTCTGTGGCACCCTAAGGAGGTCGCTCACATCACTCATCCATAGCTTCGGTTATAAATCTCTGCCTTCCCATTAAAAAGCCCTACATACACAAAAGGAGAGCATAATGACATGCTTTTTTTTCCAACATTGAAGGAATCAGAATGTCTCAGAGAAGAGCAAACTTTGAATAGATGTCTTCATTAGATGTGTCTGGAATCTGTAAGATGAGAGCAAAATAAAAACAGCATGACATTAGAATTGGTATCACAGGCTGATCCCACAATATTTGTCATTAGGGCTGAAATGATTCATTGGATTAATTGTGATGAATTGATTATTGAAATAATCGTCAACAAATTTAGTAATTGATTAATCGTTAACTGGAGTATACAGACTCAAGGAAAGTCAGACTTTCAGGGAAGTAATTAAGCCAAAACTCTACAATATATATAAATATATATTTTGCATTCAGGATGAAACAAAGCACTTCATCTGTACATATATATTCCACTCAAAACTCAGGTGGCATAGTTTTAACTAAATATTGCACCTTTTACTACCCATTTATTAATTAGTTAACACAAAATTATGCTTTTTGACTGCTCATCAAAATTAGTTTTTTATTTAACTTTAAAGAGGCATCATCAGTATCAGTAAATGTCAGATTTTAATGTGAAAATGAATAAAATATCAGTGGTTCTTGCAGGACCCACAGATAACTATAAATCAGGATTTATAGTTTTTAGAAAACTTGTTTGTAAGCAAGCTAACCTGAAGTGTAAGTCATGTAGTATGAATCAACACTTAATGCTACTTGCCCAGGTCTATGTGTGACATAGATAACAGGAGACAGAAGCTCATCAAGCTTCAGATGCCCTGTATAAATATGATTGTAAATAAAAGCGGAAACTAGGACAGACGTCACTAGTCCTCACAATGCCCTAAAAGAAGGATTTAACAACATTATCAATATTGATGACTGGAGGGAGAGGAACAAAGAGATGATCAAATTATATTTTTTGAACCACACAATCAAGGAATGACTTAATATCTGCCCTGTTTTTTGCAATGTTGAGTAACATTAACAGAGAGGAAAACAAAACAAGGAATACACCATATAATCTTTAACTTATCTGTTTACCCATCTGTTGTATCGATATTGTCATAAATAATGCATTATGTGGCAGCTCTTACTTTGTGCTGCGTTTTCAATTCTAATTTCTGATTTTTTTGTTGTTGCGCGCACTTATAAATGCAACAAAGAGCGACAGAACTTACATCGACCGCGGTTCGTCACTGTTTGACATGAAAGAAACTATGTTGTCTTCTCAGAAGTGAATAAGAGTTGCATGCTGTGCTGCAGGCAGAACAGGAGGCTCTTAGCTCCGTTGATGGCTGCATTTACTGTGAAAGGGTTCTCATTTTCAGGGCTCTTCTGCAATTAAAGGGACAGCAAGCCATGTTCAAGCTGTGCAGCACTGCTATTGGTTTTTGGAAGCACTAACTTGGGTGGATGAATCCTTCAAAAGGTCACTGAAAGGTTTGTTATTTTGCCATATTATTTGGGATTTTCTACAATAAATTTTGCATAGCAACTAGGAATCTGTTCAGTAATGCAAATGCTTTTTTGTTCTTTTCTTAGCTTAGAGAGAAAGGGTAGAAATGGGGCTGCATATCTGAAAATTATGCAGTGATCATAATGTTAAATATAATGATAATGTGACCAGTTGTAATAAATCCATATTATCCTATGAAACGCCTGATTTGTCCGTCTCCAACTGGAATCCGGTATTTTGGTTTTCACTCAGTGGGCGTCCCATTCCTGCTGTTCATGAGAAGCTGGAGTTTTGGTCCACCCCAGATGTGATATTCTGATATTTTAATACTTTAAAGAAATTAGAATCTTTGATAAAGTAAATGATACAGACCATTTTTCAATTGCTATATGTCTCTGAACAGACTTTCAGCTGCTCTGCACTTTGTGCATTTAAAGCCCCGATTTGTAAGGAGATATTGTTTGAAACGGCTGCTGAGGATCCCTGTCCAGCTGTGGGAGTATTTGAATTTAACATATCACAGTAATACAGTATTAATATACTGACAGAATGTACATGATTGATGCTTATATGGTGTTACAGCCATGTAAGACAACTGTGTCTTGGCCATAATCCCACTGACCGCAGCATGGTCATGGTTATAGCTTTAGTAACAGCTGAGTACATTCACATATATCACAGCAGTAACATGAGTGAGAGCTGGTAAACCTTTACTTCATTCTTTTCTGTGGGCTGGAGATTCACCGACGTTTAATACATTGTTTACTACATATTAAAGACTAAACTCCAATGCAAAACAGCCCAGACTCTCCCTCAGGGTTGAAGGACACAGAAACAAAAGCATGAGTGACGTAACAAGACGGAGTGAGGTTGGAGGTAAATCTTGTAAGAATCTGTCTTTAAGTAGTTTTGAAGCAAAACATATACAAGATAAATTTTAAATTTGAGCCTTTTCCCCCATGCGTATATCTAGATTTCTATACTTCCTACATAATCACAATACAGTAAAATAGCTCCAAAATATTCACTAGGATCATTTTGACCCATACGAGCTCATATGTGCCAGTCAGGTTTCTCAAATATCTCTGCTGTAGGAAGTTTTGCAGCAGCTCAATTCTGCAAAGTGGAGGAAATCAGAGGCATAACTTTCCTACATTATTTCCCTTCATCTTTTCAGGCAAAAAAAAAATAATAATAATAATAAAGGATGTCTGCAGAGGATTTCCTGACTGGATTCCTGTGCAGTAAAAGAGCCTTGAAAGTCCCTCTGATCTCAGCCGTTCCCACAAATCCACCTGCATTAAGCTCTCATCGCCAAATCTAATAATTTATCCGCTGCTGTTTTACAAGTTCATTTAGCTCATAAAATCTAACTGGACATTTAATAAAACTGTCCTGTTGCCAAGTCTCATTATAATGATCAGAGGGGTTTTTTTTTCCTCACAAAAATGTGAACCTACAAAGGGTTAAACAAAGGCTGGATTAATCTGCTCTGGGCACAAACAGAACTTCACATATCAGATTCCTTCATACGCGCACTTCCTGTTCCTGTCGATCAGGTCTCGTACAGCAACGCAAGAGGTTTTAATGAAATCAAAGTATGAAGTGATTTCTGCTTTTGGGTCTCTCAGGTGGATTATAGGTTGAACATTTCCAGGAATGACGGAGACTTTGAAATACAGGAGCAGCCACAGTATCAGCAACCCAGATAATTGTGTGAAAAATGGTACAGGCCTACAGGAGACTTGGTGACCTGAAAACACTTTGCTGTGAGCTTTGGACATATTTTTAGCTTTCTTAAACTGCTGTCATACTGTCACCTATCTTGCTAGTTGCTATGAATGTTGGCATATAGGAAAACATATATTATGTTGGTCTAAATGTAAGAACAATGAAATTCTGTCATGTCATGGAATTACTGTCACATTTGAAGTGCATATAGTGTACGTGTATTGTCATCATGGGGCTGTAATTTACAGTATTCTGCTGCAACATACCCAGGTATTTTACTTTTTCAGTAGTCCCCATTTGGTTTTATTTTATTAATTTTTAATATATAAGGATCAACTGACTCATTGGAAATAAAACATCATTTATTCCTGACATTCATTTCATAGCAGGTCTTACCATCATTTTCGCCTGAGTTGACTGAATTTACTGCAGTGCAGACAAGCTGTGTAACATAGTGTGATATTGAATAATGGTATTATTAAGTCACTATGATTATTGCAATATTATAACCACAAATGAGAACATGGGCTACATACATGTCATGTGAGAACTGTGCTGTTCATGCGAAATTTTGCTCTTCCAATAAATTATGAATTTATTTTATCTCTTTTTTTTTCCACACATTTTTACAGATAAATGTGCCAGTCAGTGTAAGGCACACATACCTGTTCAAAAAGAAGTGGACAATCTAAAGTTTTGATTGTATCAAGTGAATTCATCATTAACATGCCACAAAACATCAACAATTTATAGTTGTATCTTTTTGTGTCAAGATCACTAAAAAGTAAAAGCGATAGAAAACCCTTTGACATATTAGCTAGACAATAGCTGGATGGCAGCTGTGTTATGTCTAAAAAACAACCTTGTGTTAGCTTCTCCTAAGCTTTCTGTCGAAAGCCTGTAAAATGCAAAGAAACTCTAAGATGAGCACGAGACTGCTTTGCTCATCTCTGCAGCCTTTTATCTACAATTCTCTTTGTGGTTCTTAAATTTTCATTGTGCGGATCAATCCCAACAGCCTGTATCGAGCCAGCTCATATAACATTTCTTCACACCAAATAAAGCTTACACCTCCCCGAGGGCAACCAGACATCCAGGGACGCCCGACAAGAAATCATTTTCAAGAAAGTAGCTGCAGATCGGTAAAAAGGCTTGTTTCTGCTGTGGTCTTGATTGCTTTCCCATGCCTTAAATTGAATTCCAGCTTGAAATCAATCCAGCACAAAGTCAAACCAATGCACAGACAGTCCAGGCCATCAGTATTTATCAGAGCAGTGATGATAGATATGATATGGTGCATTTATTTTGAAGATTTATTGAATCAAAATTCTCAACAGTTTGAGTTAGAAAAACATGAGTACAGCGTTACAGTAATTGAAGAGATAAACTTGATTCTGTTCACACTTTTAAGAAAAATAAGCTGCTTCTTTTACTAGACGGAACATGTCCAACGTCAATTATTATTTATAGTATGTTGCAAATCCATTTATATCCTTGAACTTGTTTTTTGTCACTCAGACATGTCTATGCAATTTATCTAGATTTTATGTGACAGACCAATTATGGCATAACTGTAAAGTTTAAAAAAGCAACCCCTGTGCTTTCACTGTTTTTTTTTTTCAAATAAAAAGAAAACAATGAAAAGCTCATAATCTAGACCTCTTCAGCCTGAGTAGGAGAATTTGTTGATAGGAGAACTTTAAGTCAGCAAATCTAGCTTATATGGAACAATGAAAATCAGAAAGACATCATAGTAAGAAAACAATTAAAAGTTTAAATTTGTCACAATCTAATCTTTTTTCCCTTTGTAAAACTCTATTCTAATTGACACTGCATGTGACCCTGAACACATAATTTTTACACTAAACAATTGTGTTGGCTGCACAATGCTGCAGGGATGTTTTTCTTAAGCAGATAATGAAGCTGTTCAGAGTCAATGGGAAAAAAAACTAAATAACAAAATTTATCTGAATCCTGGAAGAAAACCTCTTAGAGGCTACAAACAAGTTGAAACTGGGCCAGAGATTTACCTTTTGTTTTGGAAACGACCAAAAGCATAACCAAAGCAAATATTGATTCAGGCTGTTCAGACACATATAACTTGGAAAAAAACAGGTTCCACTTCCTTGTGGAATTTCTTTCTAATTCCACAATTCTACTCTACTTTGCATACGACCACCATGTGAAATCTCAATGAAATACATTTTTCACTGTATATGGATGTAACATGAAAACATTTTTTTAATACTTTCAAGTCACTATTTGTGCTGTACACAAAAGTTCTTCAGACAGTATTTGAGAAGAAATATTCTATTTTCTCAGAGAAAAGAGGAACATATGAACATATGAAAAAATAAAGCATCATAAAATGTAAGGACTCAAGTAAAGTGCATATGATGTATTCCGAATAAAGTGCAGTTCCTTAGGGAACACACTGATGCTTTGCTGGACAGTTATAGCTGTACGGAACATTAATGCTAGCACGTGCAGCCGGTTCTTCCTTGTTTTCCTGCTGTTGCTGTGCTCCTCAAGCACCTCAGGCAACCTGATAATTATAGCACAAGGGATAATTAGGAAATTTCTGCCAGTCCTAACAACACGCTTCCCTGAGCATATTTCTCCCTCACCATCCCCCATCACCCAGCGAATCACCCAACCACCTGCCTCCTGACAACCAGGAAGGACCTTCGCTGTGATGAAATCTGTACACTTGTTTTGACTGTGGACTGCAATAACTTGCAGTCTTCTGTGAAACTGAGGCTTCCTCTACATCAGGAGTTGTCATCCTGAAGCAAAACAGAGATCAAGACCCTCGTTTAGTTTACTTGGCTTCACTGGATGGTTTGTGCAGGATTCTCATGAAATATTGAGGATGGATGGAAATGGAGGCACCATTCTCCCTCCAATTTTTAATGCCTGAGTGGTCCTGATTTCTTTGTGTACCCACTCGAAGTCTGCAGCATTAGATGTGCAGATGGTTTGCTGTGTAACATAAAAATAAAATAAAAATGTAACATAAGCTAGATCTTTTAGGCCTGAAAGGTAGACTGTATTCCGTCTTTGCTGTGACTGTCACATCTGGACTAACTGTGAACCAGCTGGATCTGTCATCTTGGTTTTACTCATCTCCAGTCATTCCTTTTCTAAATATAACACATCTATATTCATCATCCAAAAAGAAAAAGGAAGGAGGGATATTGCAAATGCAAACATTACAGATGAAAAACGGGATATGGATAATTCAGGATCTGACAGAATAAAGGTAAGCACACCTACAGGAAGGAGATATTATTCCAGGCTGACTATAATCAAGCTGCCACTCAAAAAAACAAAAAAACAATTAACCACAGCTCACACCGTTATTACAGACACCAGAACCAACAGGCTCACCCGCAGCATCCCAGCAGATGCAGCAGCCTTCATCAATCTCATTTATTCCCGAACCTGCGAGTGAGACGGGGACAGGCAGGACTCACCTGCTGTCCTTCAGGAGGAATGAAAACGCTTACCGGCTGGATCCTGCAAGTCCTCTTCTGAAGGGCTCCAAGGCGGAGAGAGGACGGAGGAGAAGCGAAGCATCGGGTGTTAAGGCGAGATGAAGAGGAATCAGTCTGCAGGATTGCTGGAAAATAGGGAGGAGGTGAGAAGACGAGAGGTGACGCTGAGATGGGTTCCGGTTGCCACCTGCCGGTCTGAAGTAGCAATTACACCCAATAACTTCACAGACACAAGATGAAGTGCTGCTCAGAAGTAAATCACGGAGCAGTAAAAAAAAAAATAAAATAAAACACTGGGTATATCTTAATGCAGTCATGAACTCTACAAATCTGTAGATTTACATTTGCAAAAAATACAGAATCAAAAGAAGAAATCAATTTTGAACAAAATGAGTGAGACCGAACTTAGTTTTGGGTCTAACCGTAAAATGCTGTCAGCACAATTTTGCACAGCGCCTGGTGAAACATGGTGGTTGCAGAATCATGCTGTGAGGACGCATTTCTGAGACACATCTGTGTCCTACACACTGTTCAGAATTTTATCAATAAAAGACCTCAAAAACATTTTTCTTTACCACTTCCCAATGATGTCACTCTCCACTGGTCTATCTTTTCAAAAATACAGGTACATTGATGTTTGTGGTTGTAACCAGACAAAATGTGAAAAAGTTCAGGGGCTGCAAAGTTATCTCTTGTGACATAACAAACAAGGTCATGTCTCGACTTTTGCAGGCTTTTGTAGGAAAGTGGGGGAAACTGGCTTAATAAACAATATTCATTTGAAATGCTGAGGAACGTCACTAAGAATGAGTGAAAATCTTTTCAACAAAGGTCTTCAGAAAGCCTGAAGACCTAATGATTAAGACCCTTTCAATAAATTAGGAAAACAGACTCCTTAAAAGCATAAAGTACAGAGACGTGACACCTAAGAAACATTTCAACAGATTTAACCGTCACATCACAATAATGAAAGTTGAACTTAATTTCAACTGTATTTTTTTTTTCAATTTCAGGAATTAGAAGATCTAATATGATGTAAAATAAATAAATATAAATAACAAGGGCAAATTTAGGTTTTAACATTCACCATGATTTATTTACAGAACCAAATAAATCCATAAACAGATGGTGGACACAGAAAACAGCATCTCAAATACTAATTTGGACTGTAGATATTTACCAGAATGTTGCTAAAAAAAAAAAAAAAAGCAGGTTAATGAATATTAACGAGCACCCGGAAAACTGTCCAATTTGTCACATCGCATTTGAACACTGTAGCATAGTCTGCATTGTAAATGCTTCATTTGGAAGGTGAAAGAAAACCTGTACAAGCCAACCAAGCTTGAGTAAATTTGGCATATTCCCTTACATTGTTATTGGTATTTACAACATGGATTAAAACATGAAGCACAACCACACTGACTGTTCAACAAAATCTGAGCATAGTTACATTTTATGTACATTGTTTGTTATCTTACATGAAGGCCAGCACACTGACACTGTGACAAAGATCAACACACCATGTTAATAAATAGAGCAGTGTCCTGGCATGGAACCATAGAAATTTACCAGAACTGAATTCAAGTCCGGCAGACAAGTTAACGGAAGAGAAGTAGAACCCTATATTAATGCAAGTCATATTCAAGTTTATAGGTAAATCCATGGTAGAAATTTAAAATGGAAATTTTCTAATGCACACATTTCACCTAGTTGCCACTTTGACATGTAACATTCACGTTTGAGCTGCCTGGTGGATCTTCACACAGTCACAGTAGCTTTCATTGTCATCATCAGTGAATTGTATAACACATAGCATAGTCCTGGTTGGGGTACGTCCTAATTAGGGATGTCCTAGTACAATCCCAAGCATCTGAAGAGGGTCCAGAGCAAGACATTTTATACATGATCGGTGAAGGCATCTCTTGGTAAGCTTCACTCTTTAGCCAACCTCCCAGCAAACTGAGTTTTTTAAAAGCAGAGGAGATGAAGTTGCAAAATTGTTCCAGATTATTTTGCTGATCTAACAATCTGAATATTCACAAACAATAAAAGGTCAGCATGAAAGACAAGAGACTCTTTTGGCTCTTGTAGCTTTGAGTCTGTCTTTATCTTATCACCAGTTCTATATGCTGTACAACAGACAGCTGTTGATGGGGGGAGACAAGAATGCAGTTGAAACACAGATCATTCAATTTTATGATAATCAAAGCAGAGTACTAAGTTTATAAAACAGGAGAATAAACCTTCGAATGCAAGATTCTTCTAAATCAGATATTTTCCCAAATTATCAACAAGTCACATCAAAACTCAATCAACATGCTGGCATGTTTCACACAAAAGCACAGTTAACAGGAGAAATATGCAAGTTTACCAAAGATTGTGACTGTAAGACGCATCTTTAGACATGTAAGAGTGACCTGCAAAATACTTGAAAGGTCAAGATAGTTGCTGCTCTTGTGAAGAAATGGTAATACGACGTCTGGAATACCAGACGTCTGGTGAGTGACTTGAATGCAACACAGTCACAGTGGTAATGTTAACCACGCATTACTGATGAAACATAAGGAACAACTTTAAAGCTACTGAATTTTGAAGCATACGTTCAGCATCGGTTTCTGGGCAAATGGCTCGAATGGCTCGGACCTGCACTTGGGACGAAAATTCTTTAAAAAGACACCTGTTGCAGCTGCCACAGTGAGTTTGAGAACAGCAAATTAAGCTAGTTTTGGCCACTCAAACAAAACTTAACCACAATATTAAAACTGTTCTTCCTGTTTAAATGCATATGCACAAAAAATGTAAAAATGGTCCAAAAATAAAATTCTCCATATTCCTTAAAACCGGATTTTCATACTCCAGAGGATACTTTATACACAGACAATTAACTGCATTTTCATCTCATAACAAGTATCAAATGTTTAAAGGATATCACCTTTGAAGTTGTGACATTTCTTTGGGAAAAAGGCACCATCTCAAGTATCTGACAAAAACTCCATATTAGCAGCTTTCAGATAAAACGTGCAATTTCCACTCATAAAAACAACACTCATCTTTATACCCAACAAACTTGTGTCATTGATCCGCTAATTTGCAATACATTGATGCATTGCTCTAATTTGCGATTAGAGCAATGCGTCAAATATTGCTCTAATCTGAGCAGCTCATTGAAGGCAGCATAATGCATAAAGCAACTATTTTTTCAGTAACATAAGTACATTTTTTTTCAATGCACCTAACACCTAACATATGGGTTAGGTGTTCCGGCAGGAAACTGAGTGGATAATTGTCAGCTCTATTATTAATCTCTGTAATTCACAGTAAACATCAGATATTAAAACATTAGGCTCTGAGTCTGTGAGCCACAGTTAATTCTGCACAACAAATATATCACTGAAAATGTGATTGTTGTTTTGGCATGTCGTCAATTTGGGAATAGCAAACTTTAGAAACAGACATTCAAAGATGCATGCATGCACGGATCTGCAGTGTTTTCTGTGCAGCCGTTTCAGAAAATGTGTAAGCGCTCATTTCCTCATCAGTCGTCACCGTCTCGAGTGCAGTTTGATGTGTTCAAGGCCTCCTTCTCTCTGGTCATTGGCTCTCCTTTTATTGAGCAGGCATCAGACCTGGTTGCCTCTGCGCTGTTCCAAAAGCCATAGACGAAGTAGATAAAGATACCTGCAGTAGTGGAGGAATATCAGGTCAGAGAGGTCAGACTATATTTAGAAAAGCTGGCAGAAAATGTTCCACTCTTGAGACACAGTACCTATCAGCATCCAAATGCTAAAGCGCACCCAGGTTCCTTTATTGAGCTGCATCATCAGGTAGACATTGACAAACATGCTGATGATGGGAACGAAGGGCACCAAGGGAACCTGTGGAGAGAGAATCCATTTCAAAAGGCTTAAAAAACTCCTTCACAAAAACATAGTTCTGAAATCTATCGAGATAAGTGGAATGAATGACTTCATGTATCTAGAAGGAAATTCAGCAAAAGAAGTGAGAAGAGTAAAAAGAAAAAAATGTCACTGTTAGATTTCTATATGTCATCACTGGTTAATTAAAGCATAAATAAAATATTTAAGAAAAACCTTAGTCTGACTGATTTAGTTTGGTCAAAAACTGCCATTTAGTTGGGTTCACGCTCATCACTGAAAGGGAGTTTATACAAAAAAATCTCCCTGTAGTGGTTCTAGTGGGTATTACAGCTCCAGGGTTAAAGCTCAATAAATATTTGACATTTGCCAAAGTTTTCTAAACAAGCAGATGTTCTGTGCTCTTCAAAGCAGCTGCCCACCTCAAAATATCAGTGATAAGAGATGAAAAGCAAGAAAGGCCGTCAGAGGGAAGCAGACCACTTTCAGAGAGCCATTTTCTCAGTTGATATGAAGTAATACATGTTGACAGTCGAGCTAAAGATTGGAAGACTAATCAAGACCTGGATCTGATCACCAAGACAGGCGCCAGGCCAAAAACTTTGTGCACGAGCTGCAACCACACCTGTACAAATATGACCTTCACTATAATCCTATGCTCTAATCCATACAACTGAATGCAATGTGAGTAGTTTACAAATCAATACCCTGAACTGAAAAGAACTCATTTTGTTTGCCAAGTCTCCAAAAGAAATTGTAGCAAACAATAATTGAGACTTCTTATAGGTTTATTTCAAACCTGACGTTGCTCTTGCTACTCCATTATCACAAATTTGGGGAATGTGTGAGAAATAGTGGTACTATCAGCATGAACCCTGGATGGCTTACTAATTGGATTGCTTATGAAAACAGTTGAGAGCACTGAGTTCGAAATCCATGTTTACCTCTGCTTCACTTCAATAACATACTGCTGTGGTGCTGTTTTGCGTTGGTCTACCGCATAAAATGTCCCAAAAAAATACACAGATGTTTGTGGTGGTAACATCCCAGATAGTGAAAAAGTTAAAAGGAACAAAAAAATTAGCAAAAGGTTTAAAGTTCACTCACCTTAAAGGCCAGCTTGGCTTTGCTCTGAGGCTGCCTGTATATAACAAAGGTGAGAAGGACACAAACCGCCATGCTAACACTCATCAGAGCCACAGCCCAGGGGGCCAGAGTTTGTTGAGCAGCAACAGCACTGAAAACACACACCATAACACCTGGTGGAGAGAAAAAAAAAAAAAAGGAGACCTCGTCACGCTCCGGGCCAGTTCAACATGAAATGTTCACTTTCATCCTCGTGCGAGGCTCACCGATTATGCTGGTGCAGATTTTGACGGTACGACCAGACAGAGGAGAGGGTTCGGGGTTGGAGGGGGACAGGAGATTCTTGATGCTGATCGTATCTTCTGGTTGAGGAAAGACATCAGAGTTCCCTTCGCTGCAAGACTCCGGCTCCTCCTGGGTGTTGGCCATCTCATAGGCCGTACTCGGCTGCTCAGGCTGGTACCTTCGCGTGACAGGCGAACAGAGAGCAGACAAGTCACTAAGGATGGGGAGGTGGGGCTTAAAGATGAGGTGAAATCACTTAATAATAAACAAATGTTATATCTCTTAAAAGCAAGAACTGGGTGCACAAATACAAAATCTAGCTCATTGTAGATTGTGTTATAATCTAGTAGGTTTAAAATTATAAATACATGCTGAGATGGAGGGAGCAGGTCAGAGAACTAGGAGAAAATCAAGAAGTAGGAGAAAATACTTAAACCATCTAGCTTTAAGTATGTGCTAAAGTTTGAGAATTTAGAGGTAATCCTTGAAATAAATGAATCTAAGAATTCATTTATTCTCATGTCAGATCTAAACTTTTAAGTATTGCATATTTCTTGGTTATTTGGTGAGAAAAACAATTACCTGAGTACCAACACACAGGCAGCAACCAGAGTATAGGCCAGTAAAGTGCCAATAGACATGAGATCCACCAGGTCCTTTAGCTCAAACAGGAAAGCCATCACAGCTGCGGGGCACAGAGGAGAAAATACACATCAGCAGAGTGACTTCAACAAGAATACACAGCAGAATTAGATTCAATATTAATGACACAGTATTTTAATTAAAATAAAGTCTAAAAAAAATAAAGGAGGAAACTGCCAATCTATTACTGTAAAGATCAAAAATATTTACAACTATGTGTGATTCGTTTTTTCCCCCCTTCCTCCTCCTTCCACATGGGGGCACTGTTGACTTTGTCTTTTTCTCAGCCACCTACCAGACATCAGCCCTGCCACCAAGGTGGAGACGATGGGCGTCTTCCTCTCGCTGACACGAGCCAGAAACGAGAAAATCACCCCGTCACGAGCCATAGCAAAGATAATGCGTGGCAGCGGAAACATGGAGCCAAGGAGGCTATGTCATGGATGAAGGGAGGAGGAGGAGGAGACTTTAGAACGTAGCTGTGGTTCCACACGAGCCCTCAAACATTGTCAGCCCAACGGAACAGCTGCTGCGTCAGCTAAAGTTTGCCGCCTTTGTGCTGCGTTTGCATGTTAGGTGTTGAGGGGCCTGCTTCGCCACGCCTCGCGCAGCATTCTGCCAGTTAGCGAGTTTAGGGTGTGAGCTCACCTGCGACCATGCCGGAGGTTACTGTAGCTGTTAGCGGGGTTTTGGTTCGCGTGCTGATTTTAGCCAAGCATTTGAAGAGCAGGCCATCCTCCGCCATGGCCCAGATCACTCTTGGCATTGGGAACATGGAGCCCAGCAAGCTGGTTGGTGCAGGGAGGGAGAAAAGAGCATGCAATGTCAAGGAAAACACACACACACACACACACACACAGCTCAGATATCTATATGTATATTAGGTGTTTATGTCACAACGGAATAATTTTATTAACATTTTACTGTATGCTTATCTGTGACTTAAAGAGCTATCAAAAATTGATTGTTGTATCTTTATGGTTGACTAAATTTTTTGTTAGTTTTCTGCCAGTATATCCTGTAAATGTAAAATATGCACCACTGGAACTTTTGCAAAATTCCCGAGTGTGGTGTAAATTTGGATCTACCCAACTATGGTCTATGCAGTTACTTTAATAAGAGCAAAACATGCATTTCAGTTATTTTTTATGGTTCCTGAGCAACTCCAGTTGTTTTTGAAGTATTTCATATTCTCCCTACGCCTCCGTGCAGGGCTTTCTGCGTCTCCACATGGGGTACTGCTATTCTTCAATAAATGTGGAAACTAATTGTTTAAAGCTAGACATTAATATTCAATCGAGAGATTTAAGAGGTAACATAAAACTCAGAAACAATCAGAAAAGGACAGAAAGAAAGGAGAGAAAGAAACAAGAAAGGATCCAAAAAGCAAAGAAAGAAAGAAAACAGAAGGAAACAAAGGTTCATACCATTTTCTTTTTCTATATTTATCCACACACTGAAAATAGTTGAATTCCATATTTTTCCAGAAATTAAGCACCCTAAATACTAAAGGATCATCATTTAATTTCAGAATCTAAATGATTTTACATTCGCATTTATATATTGTACCAAAAGCAGACAAAATGTTTCTAAGAATCTTTCCAATGTGTCACCTGCCTCATACACCCCAGTCTTTCCGACCTACTGTTCTTTAACTGCAGCTCGTCGGCTACCAGCGAGTAAAGCGTTATGTAAAAGAATTCACTACTCAGGGCAGCTGAAATGAATTATTCATTTCCTAAAGATTCCTGCTGAACAATTACGCGCCCTCTGTGGCTTCTCATGCTGAGAGGCAGTAGGAGACCCACTTACCTGGTCGACAGAGCACATAAAGAGCCAATGGCTACTGCATAAGTGGCTCCCTCCCAGCCTACATACTTAAAGGCCACTGGAAGAGGGCTGTCTTTGTCCAGCATGTAGTACGGCATCATAACAGTGAGAGCCGCCGAAACGCCGAAGTAAGCCACAAAACAGATGAGGAGAGAGGCCACGATGCCGATGGGAATGGCCTTCTGGGGGTTCTTCACTTCCTCTCCTGAGGGGGAAACAAACAAAAAACGATATGTCAGGTAACAGAGTTTTGTGTGTACTACCCGTGTTAATGCATTTGCCGTCACCTGTAGTGGCAATGCAGTCAAACCCCACAAAGGCATAAAAACAGGTGGCAGCACCAGAGAGGATCCCTGACCACCCGAACGGCATGAAGCCGCCTGCACCAAGAGTTTCAGGGTGGGGAAGTGAGGTACTGGAAGTAAGAAAAGAAAGCACTTATTTACTTTATGAAGATAATTAGCGATGGTAATCATAACACACTGATCTTCAGTGAACCTACTTATGGGTGGCGTTTCCAGTGGCGTTGAGGATCTCTTCAGGGTTCAGATTCCAGTTTTTTAGGTCTCCTTTAACCAGTCCAGAGACGATCACAAACAGCAGGACAAGCACATTGACGCAAGTGAATACTTTATTCACCATGGCCGATTCTTTGACTCCAAAAGCAAGCAACGCTGTGAAAAGTTGAAAAGGAAAAAAAAAAATATGATAGGATATATGACAGAAACAGTGGGGGTGGAGGGAAGAAACTATTTTTTAAGAACATTGTTTACGTAAAAAAATAAAAAAGATAGGAAGGAAAGAAACAAGAAAAAGAAGGGGTGATGGATGGATGCGAAACTGAAACAATCAGATTAATCGTGACTAATCATTTCATGGAATAATCGTCAACTAATTTAGTAAATGATTAACTGTCAGCTGGAGTATACAGACTCAAAAAAAGCAATTTGCTGAAAGAATAACACACCCAGAGCAGTAATTATGCTAAAGCTGTAAGAAGTTGAAAGAGAAATCTGCAGAATGCAACAATTTTTTATGCAATTAATCGTCAGAATAAAAATAATCGATTCGTAAAATATTTTTAGGTTGTAGCCCTAGATGGATGGATAATTAAAGGAGGGATGGACAAATGGAAGGAGGGAGTGATGTATAAATGGATGGATGGGCACAACCTTTAGACGGTAGAACATATATATAAAAATAAAAAATATAGAAATACAATTGATGTTCTAGACTAAGTTGTCTTTCTTATTCTGATCCATGAATGAAAAATCAAATTCCTTATTTTTCTAAATGAATCCACTCTGTACTGGAGTCATGGAAAGACATTATTGTGTCTAACCTGTCAGACAGAGTATGATGAAGACAGCAAATATGTCCGGATACTCTGCCAGCCACTGTACATTAATTTTCATGTATTGTTTGCAAAATTGCTCAATGTGCTTTCCGGTGAGCTCATCGAAGGTGGCGCTCCAAGCCCTCGCCACACTTGAAGTTCCTGCACAGAGAAATCTTCAGGTAATTCACAAATCACAGAGATTAGCAGCCAGGTCTTTACCTTTCCTGTTTTTTTAAGTGATCTCACCAATGACATAGGAGAGAATGAGGTTCCAGCCCGTAATATAAGCCCCTAGTTCTCCCACCGTCACATAGCAGTAGAGGTAAGCTGAGCCGGTTTTCGGGACACGGGCTCCAAACTCGGCGTAGCACAGACCAGCTAGCACGGAAGCTAGCGCAGCTATGAGAAATGAGAGGACGATGCCAGGTCCAGAGGTTTCACGAGCTACGGCACCAGCGAGCACATAAACACCGGCACCCAATGTGCTCCCAACGCCCAGGGCCACCAGGTCAAAGGTCCTGAGGCATCGGGCCAGCCGGGTTTCGTCTAAGCTGCAGTCCACAACCTTCACCCTCAGGAGCTGCTTCCCAATGCCTTGTAATTTAGCCAGAATCATCTCTGTTAGTGCCAAAGGGACACAAACATACCTGTGGACAGAACAAGACAGGAATGATGATGGGATTATGACACATCTGTAAACACAAGGTGTTCAGTTAAGCCTTTCACAATATCAAATTTTGCTAGATGATCAATTGTCGCAGAAATTATTGCGAGAAATGTTGTTTTCAGACCATTTTCAAGTGACATATTGGTAACGGCGTAATAATGCAAGTTTGCCCTTTCAAAGACCAATAACTTTGACTTTGTAAAGAACACTTCACAATGGAACTAAATATATTTTAAATATCCAAAATAAAACACGCCACCACAAACCACAAATAAAATGAAAAACAAAAAACAAAACAAAACAAAACAAAAAAAACACACAAATAACTGAAACCATAAATTATGAAGTCCATAAACAAATTTGCTCTTCAAAAAATACCATTAGAATTTATCGAGCTCATTTTAATTTACTATGCGATTGATTATTACAATAGGCTTATATTCAATGCTTATGACTTACAAAAAAGTATTCAAACCTCATAAGCATTCCATTTTCATTGGAACTTTTTATGACAGATCAAAACGTAGTGAATGGCTGTCCAGTGAACGGAAAGTTATTGAAGTTTTTTGACCAAAAAATGCTTGAAAGTATAGCATGTAGTTGTATTTATTTGTATTTGCCACTAAAAACGTGGAACATAGCAAGCATGTGGAAGGAGACACTCTGATCTGGTCCAAAACAATAGTTCTTATTGTCACTTATGTTGTTTTCAAAGTGGTAACAAAAAGTACCGTGATAAATCTTTAAGTACATATCGGACTCTTTAAGCCCATCCCTGCTGAAAATGCATGAATTTTCAATTACAGAAAATTGTGGGAGTGCTCATAGTGAATGTGTGTGCCACTTTTCAGAATCTTATTTGTAAAACAAACATTTAAACCCTTTATCGTTTCTCTTCCACTCCCCAGTAGTGCACTCATTTGTGCTGATCCTTTATATAAATTCCTGGTGAAACGCATTGAAGTTTGTGGTTGTGACACGACACAACAAAATGTGGAAAGAGTGCAAAGATTTCACAAGGCACTGCGTCCATGCTCAGTGCAGAAAAGCATGACCTTAAGATCACATCGTTTTACCGTCTGTGGGCGTTCCAGGAAAGAGGCTCATCAGTTTATGGTGATCATTTACAACATCCAATCAGGCTTCATGCAACAGATGCAGCATTTAATCTGAAAATGTCTAGGGAAGTTTTTTGGTTATTGAACACACCTCATTCAAAAACCAGACCTCATTCAAACCACCCAAAATATGGGTGAACTAACTCCGTTCCTCCAGAAAGCTAAATTTGCTTATTTCAAATTTGTTCGAGCCCACAGCTTTATTGTAGTTTTCTTGTAAAATATCAATTATTAAGGGAGCTAACATGCACAATATTCTGCTACTGAAAAGAACTAAAATGGAAGGGGACAATGTCTGATCAACAGAAACTGCTAAACAATTGTGACACTGCAGTCATCGCTTCAAGCTTCCGCAAAAACAATACATCTGCAATTGAAATGATAAAGAAGAGTACTCACTTCTGTTTTACAACAAGTTCAACACAGGTTCCTGACTATCACTGATGCCTATGAGCTCACAATGCTCCCAAGCTTGATTGTCCAGATGGCACATCGCCTTACCACCAGCTTTAGATGACATATTTACACTCAAGGGCTTGACATGTGACACAGATGCCAATTTGTGTACAAACCATTCAGGTATTTGGTGTACAAATAGAACAGTGATATATCACATGGCCTCAGAGGCAGCTGTTTTGACACCAATAAACCCCCCTTCCTCTTCTGAGTCCATTTAAAGTTCAAATGTAGATAGAGACAACCTAATAGGACTGTTTGTTTTTGTTATAGCAGCAACATCTAGAAACTTTCATCAAACAAATCCTGGGGGGATTTTAAATGCTGTTAATGTGGTCTAAAAGAGGTATTGGCAAAACATACCTTAACATTTTTATGTTGTTTTTTTTTTTTTTCTTCTTGAAAGGATATTGTTCGATTGAGAAGGTTTAGAACAAAGCAGAGAGAATAACATGCCTGTATACAAGAAACGCACAATATATCGGCACCAACATCAGTATCGGCAAGTACTAGTGATTTTTAATATACGAATATCTGCCTGATAAATAAGATGGATATTAACAACCGAAGTTTATTTCCATCGTTTTTGGAGGGGGCAAAAAGTTGGTTGTGGTATTTGTTTGCTCAAGTGACAGTCAGAGTAATGCAGTGCAGGACTGTGGAAATTTAACTGAAGCAGAAAAGCAGTAACATGGTTGTTTTTTAAGGTTTTTAAAGGGTAATGAAATGGTCATTGGCCATAGCAGCAATATTAACTTAGGATATCAATATTGTTCCAAAGTTTTATATCTGTTTATCTCTCTTATACAACATTTATAGACTGGGATTTGACTAAATATAGGCCGGTCTGAAATGCTCTTAGTATGATAAGCTTCAGTAAAGATACTGTGGTAACTTTACCATAGTATTTTTGCCTAAATATATGCAATTTACAATTTTTCAGGATGAAATTGTAATATTTGCAATAAAAAAAATAGTGGTGTTATATTGTTGCCTTAATATTTCAAGCAGTGAACAAACCTCAGACAAAGCCAAACAATTTTAAGGTGCATGCCCCGGTCGTAGTAAACTGTTATACTGACCCATATGCAGTTGCCAAAACAAACTGAACCAAATAACGAAATATAGACACTAGGAAAAAAAATCAAATGGAAAAAAGAAATCTGAAAACTATAAGTATTTCCTTCTCCTGGAGCTAAAATTGGCTAGCAGGAATGCTTCCTTATATGCTGCTGGTGATTGAGCTCATTAGCCACATCTCTGTCCAGGAATAAAAAATAAAAAAAAGAGTGTTGCGATGAGTCAGTGGTTCCGAATTAACAACAGAGATACGCAGCAGAATGAACATGATGTGGCGTGTCTTAGCTGAGCTAAAAAAGGCGGGTGGGAAGGATGGGGCCCTGCCCTCATCTCAGCCAATCTCTGTGCTGATGACTCATATCGGCATGTGCATGAATTTGGGAAGGCATTTGGTCCCATGGTCTTTAATGTTTGCCTGCAGGCACAATACATTTACTCCTTCAAATGACTTTTATATCGACAGTCACAGTTAGGCCTCAAAGACAACTTCTAAAAGCAGATCAGCTAAGTAATGCATAAATTACAAAGTAATTACTCATTTGATTAGATTCTCCTCATGTAAACATTGGTTTCAGACAGAAGTTTTTGAATATAAAGTGGATGTGAGTGGACTGGAAGTGTACACACAGTGCCTGCTCACTGGTCCTCAGCTTGATGATGCAATGTTGACATACCATAACTACTTCAACATTTCTTCCAAAGGTTTCAAGCTAATTACCAACATGCTCACATCTTTACACTTTACAGTGCCTTGTATTTGTCTAGCACCTAGCGCCTAGTCTGTCAAGTTTTGCAACATTAAAACCACAAACTTCAAAGCAGTTTATTGGCACTTTATGAGACAGACCAACACAAGCTGATGCATAATGTGAAGTTGAAACGTTTTAATGCTTTCACAAACATAAATCTGAGAAGTGTGGCATGTACTCGTCTTTAGGCCCCTTTTTCTCTGATACACCATCTGTGAAAATGTGGCCACTGCAGTCATAGCTAAACACCCTCTTAGTTAATAAACATGGTCATAATCAGAGCCATATGCTTTCACGGTTAATATATGCACTATTGGAATTGTTTAAAGCATTCTTTCGAGTTTTTGGCAGGAATGTAACTCCATATCCCATGGTAACTAGAGGAGCTGAAAAGTTCCCAAGCTTTAATGAGAGAACATATTGACAGAAACAATCATCATCATGCATTAAGAGAGTGGCACAAATAAACTAATTGTTGGAAAAAAGCCAAAGTTAGGTTTTCACTACTGCACAAGCTATGTGGGGCACACAACATATATGGAACTCCACAACTGAAGGTTTGGGCTTTCAAGCAAGTATTATGCAAGACACTATGCTGAAAGACAGTGGGAGAAGCATTATCTTGTGAGGAATTAATGCTGATCAGAGTCTATGGGAAGGTGGAAGGAGTTGTCCTTCCATTTTCCAGAAATCCTGATAGAAAACGTCTTAAAGGCTGCAAAAGACTAGAGACTAGGATGAGGGTTTACATCCTTCCAGGTCAACAACCCTATAGCTAAATATCTACAAGTGAATGGCTTAGCTCAAAAGGATATTCATGAGTAAAGATTGCCAACTAGAACAATACAACTGAGAATCTATGACAAGACTCCATTGTCCATGCTTTCTATCCAGTATGACTGAACTTGAGCTAAATACGAATGGACAAGCATCTCGGTCTCTGGGTGCACAAGCACATGAAAACAATATGAAGACTTGTAGATACAACTACAGTCAAAGGTAGTTCCACACTATATTGACTCAATGGCAGCTGAATACAAATAGCAATATTTACATTTTTATTTCTAAAACAAAAATATTCAAAAGTACGCATCTTTTTTTTTCCTTTTCCAGTTTCCCCAGTTTTGGGTTGTGTTGCAGCATACATTTCCAACAGAATAAAAAGGTTAAAGGAGGCAAGACAAGCTACAGCACAAAATAACACACACACAAACTTTATCTCATATCTCCTCATGTATCCTTGATAAGTGCCTGACCTCTTGGTAATAACCGTGCCTGTAGCATTGCTCCAAAAATATATTAAAAAAGAACTATTAATTTTATGGTTCCTTGTCAGGTGGCAACACTGCTTATTAGGAGGATTAATTACTACCTTGAATGTATTTGCATTTATTTTATGAACCTTGCTAAGGCTAATTAACTGTTATGGCAAAAAACTATGAACTTTGAGTTATTTGTTCATTTCTTCGTTGTAGTAATTGGTGTTCTTTTTCAAACTCAAGTTGTAGAAGCAAATACACAATCATCATAGCAATAACTTTAAAAACAAATAATATGTCATTTCATTCCCTCTGAGTAAAAAGACATATTTCCAGCCAAGTATTAGAATAAGCATGGGTTCTGTTGGGAGGGAGAGGGACTGATGCGGATGCTGGATTTAAGAATTTGTTTACTCCAATAAATCTGTTTTTCTTTTACAAAGAGTCAGGATGCTATGATGATCTGAAGTCTGACTGTCATAGTTGACTTTGGTGCATTCAGTCTCTGGAAGGCCAACGGTAAAATAAATCAACAAATATTGTCTGCAGATAAAATACATGAAAATGATAGCCTAACGGATTCTGAAATAATTATTAATCCTTTATCATTATTACATTAAATGGAGGTCATGTTCCCATTCTAAACTACATTTTCTTTATGTGGACATCGTGCTATACCCAAACACACATCATAACCTAGTAAAAACCTTTGGCCATCCAGGCTTTTTGTTTGGTTATTTTAAGTTCATTAAATTCAGTCAGGGAAATGAAAATGCATTTCCAGACCAACAAGCCTGAACACAAATTAAAAAGAAAGTGCTTAATCTTTGTGTCTTTTAAATTCAGTTTTCACTAGTTAAATAAACAACGTCAGTGCTGATTTCAAAGATGACCAAGCATGGACGGAATGAAAGTGGCCCCCAAATAAAGTCTGCTTCAGTCTCAAATTGGGTCGTCTCTGAAAAATAATAAAGTTTCACAATGTAACGCAACTGGTTTAGAAAACAAAACGGGCTTATCTCAGTGACTTGGATTCCTTTTTGATTTACTGCAGATAAATTAAAACAGGTTCTAAACCTGCCCCAGAAAACAGGAAGGTTCATTCATACGTGTTTTGGGTTCACGCGAGTTCATCCGCCAGAACTACAGCTGTGAAGCGCGCTCCTATAAAAGGAAATGTTCCTCCGCCGGCAGTGCTCACACTTTTTAAAAGTGTAAACATCAACAAAACCTCTTTAAACTTGCCTCGATGCTTAGGTTTCTTGACAATTTACACCACACTCTGCAACTTCAAAGTCTGCTAATGTGGAGAGTGGAGCTTCTCTGAGATGCCCTGAAGTTTTATTGCATCAGCCGGATGATCCTTCCGTCCTTTCAGAGTCCATGTGCGCTGCTTCCTTATTAACAACTGCAGCGTGAGCGTGGCTCAGATGAAACCGCGCTGCTGCTGAGTTTTTCCTCCTCTTTCATTCGAAAACAGAATAATTAACAATCACTTACTTTCAAATCAGCAACAAACAGCTTTAGTTTTTTTTTCCCCCTTCAGGAAATTGACAGATGATTCCGTAGGAAGGGCACCCGCATGGAGGTGTTCAGTACTCTCTCTCACACACACAGACAAAAAAAGAGTCCACCCACCCAGCTGTCGGTGGCGCCTGTGGCTCCACCCGATGCTGTGCGCTGCAGGTGATTCGCACAGCCGCGAGATGGCGCGGTTCACAAGTTAATGCTCCTCCAGGTCGTCCTTAGCGGATCTCTCTCTGAGGTACCTAGGATGGAGATCAGAGCACAGCGTGCCCTCCGGCCATGTCTCACTTTTAAAATTGCCCCTATAGCCCATCAGTATGCATGCCTTCACATCTTTCCCTGCTGTTCTTTTCAACGCTGGATGATTATGAATTTCTTGTGAAGTTGTAAAAGACTCTGTGGGGGGAAATAAAGCTGCTACGCTCCATTCTCCCAGTTGTCCTGCTGTGGCTGAGTGGTGGTGATCCTCTTATCCCAGCCTGGATCTTCATAGATAACACAAATCTACATCAGGATTTGGGTTTATCTGCACAACTTTTCCAGCATTTAATGCAAAAGTCACTGTTACAATCAGAGGTCAATTTATTAGGTACACCTTACCAGTAATGGGTTGGACTTCAGCTTGCCTTCATCACCGCCTAATTTCCTCATGAAGTACATTCCTCAAGGTGTCAGAAACATTGCTCAGAGATTTTGGTCAGTGTTGACATGACACCGACGCACAGTCACTGCATATTTCTGTGGCGATCCGTGATAAGGATTTTTGTTCCACAACTTTACAAAAGTTCTCTGTTGGGTTTGGCTCTTGTGACTGTGCAGGCCACTGGAAACTAGTCTGAGATTATTTGAGCTTTGTGATAGAGTTCAGTATGTTCCTGGAAGCAGTCCTCAGAAGACAGAGATGCTGTTAAAATAAAGAGATGGACAATTTGAGCACCAGTGCTTCGATATGGTTAGTGTGCCCCAAGAAATAATACCAAAATCACCATCCTGATCTGTTGATTCAAGACTCACTGAATTCATTCTTTCTTGTTCAGAGTCTGAATTGTTTACATCAAATTTTGACCCCTTCCATCTGAAGGTTGCAGCAAAAATCAAGACTTCAAGTTCTGTAATGTCCAGTTCTGGTGAGCCTGTATGAATTACAGCATAAATTACTGATGCATCACTGCTACAACAGCAGATGTGGTCTTCTGCTGTGGTAGCTCACCTGCTACAAAGTTTGAAGTGTTGTGTGTTTATCGTATTCTACATTCTGTATATGGGCTACTGTCACATTCTTATGTCAAATCAGTTTACCACTTTTTCTTCCAATCTTTAACATCAACAAGGGAATGTATCCATAAAAGTGCTGCCCGATTGATTTTTTTTTTCTTTTAAGATCACTTTGTGTAAGCCTGAGAGATGATTGTGCGTGAAAATTCCTGTGGCTGTTTTCGGAAATACTCCTCCTATTACTACAACCATGCTTTCTTAAATTACTTTCTTTCTTCCCCCGTTCTAAGTTTTAACTTAAGAAAGTAATTTTCTCTTTGTCCGATGTTTCTGCAATGTGACTGGCTGACTGACTCTGTGTGCTAACAAGCAGTTAATAAGGTGAACCTTATAAAGTGGATGGTGAGTGTAAAACCAACCATTTCAATACTTGATGCTTTTGACAATACGTCTGCAAACCAGAGAAGTAATTTTGTCCGCTTAGGTTGTTGACATCAATTGGATTCTTTCATTACTGGAATGACTTCCTCTTTTACTTGGACTACAGCTAGTACCATGTATCAAAACATTATTGCAATAGAAGAAGCACTTCAGATTGCCTCATCTGACATTTTTTGATATATTACTGACTGCTACTCACCCTGCAGGCCAATTGTGGGTATCCTTGATGAATGGTAATCGGTGCTCTTAGGTGATTTTTGTAGCAACAACGTTCTCAGGGAAGGAAGTGCTTCAAAAGACATATTAAATCAGATCTCTACTTCTTTCCGGCTTCCCAGAAAGAGACATGTCTAGAGGGAAGTTCCCTCTTTATAAATGACCATCTAAATAAATGGAAGCTGGTAATCTTGTTTCTTAGTAACATAAAGTCTAACTTTGAATCCAAAATGTTTGTGTGGTGTAAAGACCAATAAGTAATACAGCTAGAAGAAAAAATATAACATGTAGTGCCACGAAAACTATTAATATGAAAGAACCGTTTTACATTTGGTCATACAACAACTACAAACCTCAGCTTCACAACTCTGTGCTGCGGAGAATATCATAAGATTCGTGGAAAATTCAATTAATCACCATTCCCAAAAGTTTTAGTAGACGAGATTGATATTGATTGACTTTTACAGCAAAAAGCAAACGAAAAAAACAAAAACATGCAAGCTTCTGTAAACACAGAAGCCATACAAGCACTTCAAAAGCTTCCGTTTGTGTCTGTTGTGTAAGCCAATTACATTAAAGTCACAGAGCTGAGCATGCTTTAAAAATACATCTATTGATATTTTCAGACTCTCAAAGACTCCTTTAAGGTTCTGGAGGGAAAAGGACTGAAAGAGGGGTTTTGCATGATAAAGAACAATATCCCAAGTTACAATTCAACTTCCTAATCAAAACAAACTGAAGTCATACATTAATTATGCATGTGTTCAGTTTGCACATCATAAAGCCAACTAAATGCAAAAACAAAATACTGTCAAAGCTTGTTAAAAGATTAAAAGCTTACCTAAATTTGTACAAAAACTAATATGTTTATTTGTGGATTCACAATTTAACTCTGTACAAAAAATATTTACATGTTGTAATGTTTAAGCATATTTTATAAGTGCATAATGTACAGTGATGCAGTATATTTGACTTACTATTGGCTGAAATGCTCCGATTTCAGCCTCTATCTCTTTATTGCTCGCCCATGAAAACGTATCATCTGTTTAACAGATATGCTTAAAAACATCAGTGATTGAGTCGCCATGAAAATATGTAACAATCACCTTGTAATTAATCAGTATAAAATACAAATTTCACTTATTTGATTAAATTACTGAAATAATGCAGAGCCGTGTCTGTATTTGCTTCATGTTATTTTGACTCTTTTGTTGCAATCGTGTGGTGGTAGCTTGAAATTGTAAGAAATGTTTAGAAAATATATTCAAATATTCTCCAATTTAGAAAAAAAAAAAAAAAAAAAAAAAAAAAAA
This sequence comes from Poecilia latipinna, assembly GCF_001443285.1. NCBI lineage: Eukaryota > Metazoa > Chordata > Actinopteri > Cyprinodontiformes > Poeciliidae > Poecilia > Poecilia latipinna. Next base: position 427,824 of record NW_015112626.1, read on the forward strand.
AAAATATATATATATATATATATATATATATATATATATATATATATATATATATATATATACACAAAGTAGAAATGTTAGAAGCAACAAATTTGAAGGGGGTACTCTTTTAAAAGAACAGCAACCACAAAAAAGTCTAAAGTTGTTAGTCTAAATGGAATAAGATTTCATGCTGTGTGTAACAGGTGGTCAAAGCTGCAGGAGCTTATTGTTCATAAGCACCATTGTTCAATAATAATTGTTCCCTCAAAAAGGTACACTGAGAGTTCTCAATGCAGCTGCCCAGCTGGTTCAATTCCTATCCTAGGGACTTCCTGTCTAAATATTGCAAATAAAACTGAATGTTTCTCATAACTGCAGAGAAAGGTGTCCATGCTGAAAGATCAACTTTACTCTTTTAAAAGTAAAGATGCAGAAAAATGACTCCAAACAATCCATACAAGTGAGTCTTGATTTTAGATGTGGCCTTCTGAGGGCAGCTAAGTGTTTTTAGCTGCCATACAAACACTTAGCTGTTTTATTCAAACATTAACAGGTTTTACAAGACGGCATTTAGAAATGCTCTGGAGGAAGTAAACTGCGTCTAAGCAGATTTTTCAGGCACTAGGTGTTCCCTGCTGCTTGGACTGTATTATCCTGCAGAGAAAGGGGAGCTCTAGGATAGCGTACAAAGTGTAAACCCCTTTCATCACTCCATTCGGTGACATCTGCCATTGGATGAAACTGTATTTGAGCAGCAGCAGTTTGCACAGTGAAAAACACTCCCTGACTGGTGCAGTCTCATGGGCTCGGCAGACGCAATCCCCTCCGTGTCTGTCACACCTCCTAGTTTTGACGACATGACTCCTGTTTAGAAATTTATATTCATGAGGGCAAATAAGGAATGCAATTCAACAAAGTGTTACAACACAGAACCCCCGCTACAGCCTCCTGTGTGTGAAGTCTTCTCATGTACTGTACTGCATAGTTTATACAGTACGACATGCATTTTTCATGGCACAGATACTTACAGGGAGTGCAGTCAATAACATGAACACCTGTAAAATTCAGTGTTTCAGAAAGGTGGTTATTGCTCTCAGGTAGGCGTTGAGGCCATAGCATGTGGTATTGATGTATTTTCTTTGCAGCATATTTGGAGCATTGTCTACACTGTCGACACGGTTACCCCATTTTGTGTTTCAGCACCCTCCCAGGTCAAACATGCAGCGCATTGCAAAGATACTCAACCACCTCCAACCTTTTCACATTTCATCATGTTGCAACTGAAAACCTGAAATCTGACACACCAACACAATGAGGCACATGATTGTGAAACTGAATACAAATAAAGGGGGTTTTCGAGCCGTTTTAAAAAATAAAAGTCTGAAAAGGTTTTTGTTTATTTGTGCTTTGATACAGCTAAATAAAATCCAAATGGATTCTGACTGGGTGTGACTCAGGGCTCATTAGAGAGAAAGCAGCTTTATCAAGAACAAGGATGACAGAAGAAAGGTCAGGAAAAAACCTGTGAAGAAGTTTAAAGATGGGTTTGATTATAGATCAGTAATCCGAGTTTTGGACCTCATCGAGCACGTTGCAACCTACCACCTGAAAAGAGTACAGGACTTACCAAGACATGGACATCCACCTAAAATGACAGGCGAGCATCAATCAGAGAAGTAACCATGGCGACTCAGGAGCTGAAATGCTCTATATGTCAGGAGGGACAATCTGTTGGCAGTTCAACTTCTAGTTGTTAATCTGGCCTTTACAGAAAATTGGCAAAAATACACCCAGTGCTACAACGGAATTGTTAAAGTATATTGATGTGGTTCAGAAGTCCAAAATCCAGATTATCATCCAACTGAGAATATGTGACAAAATATATAAAGTTCCTATCACAGACTCTAATTTGTCTGAGTTTGAGCTATTTTACAAAGAGGGAAAAAAAATGGAATCTCTGCATGTACAAAACTGGTAGAGACATATACTGATTATTAAGGTCTAATTACAGCAAAAGGTTGTTTTTTTTTGTTGTGCAAAATATCGACTCAGGCAGGTTGAGAATAAAGTAAAGCTTTGGTGAACTTTAATCAGAGGTGGATTTTGATGTGGGCTAAATGGGCAGTTGCCCAAAGAGGTATAAGAAAGGGCTGGTCCTCCCAAGAACTAGAAAATAATATATATCTTATCTGCCAGTTGTGCCTTCAAGAAGTTTGCAGCTACTCATATCTATATGCAGCGGAATATGTTTTCCTTGCTTGTTGCCGAGTTCTGGGAGACTGGGTTGCCTTCTGCTGGGAAAAAATAAATAAATAAATAAAAAATCTGATTATTGCTTGAATTTTATTTGGCTGGGGTGGGCGGAAGAAGGAGGGCAACATTCCTGCAAAAACAAACTGATTGTAATGCGACAACTGTGAAAAAGTTACTGGGTTGAGACACATTGGACAACAATAGCTGGAAACTATTAACTTAGCAGGGACATGCAGAGTCAAGGCTGTTTTTTTTTTTTTAAATATTCGTCAGTGCCCTTGTAACAGACTTGACAGTGCAGACAGTGAAAATTGGGGTGAGGTCTGTGATGCTGCTCAAAAAGAATCCAAACCAATTACTTCTTAGAAGAAGCCATATGATCCAACAGCTGAATCTTCAGACAGAAACAAGACAAATCCATAGAAAAGAGTTAACAATAGAAAACAATACAGAAAACAATAAAAAAAATCCCCATAAGAATTGAATTCACACCTTTGTGAGACAGCCTCAACAAAAGCTATTGTGATCTTCCCTTCACTGCTATTCATGCTACAGTTGCTATTAAGAGGCTTACACCAACGCCTGTGCACAAAGACTCATAATCTGGTGTAAGTAGAACAAAGTGTGGGGGCCCAGGAAATGGAAATTAAAATATTACAGTCTGATGAGCTGTCTTTCATCCTCCTTGCATCATGTTGTAGGGAATCACTTGCGGTGATTTCTTCCGTGCAGTCGTGGCGGCATTTCACAGCTTTTCTTGTCACCAAATGGAAAATGAAAGTTTTATGTGCTGCAGCACAGAGTGTAAAGTAGATTCCTTCCTTTGTCGTCGGAGAGATTTCAGGGCTCTTTCTGCAGTCGGCGGCAATATCCGAGCACACAAAAACAAACACGCAATCTATCTGTGGCAAGATATTTCGATTGAAAGCTGGTGCATTGTTTATGTTTACACTAAAATGTTTGGTTGTTCAGTATTCTTAGAAATGCCTCTGGGGGAATTATATGTGCAAAATGTTATAAATAGCAAATTAAAGATAAATATCGCTAGAAAATTGCAAATTTTCTGTGAATAATTAAAAGTCAAGCTCCAGAGAAAAATGACTGCAGAATACTGATGAATTTAATTTGAATGGAGAAAACAGAACCTCAAGTTCACTGTACCTCCTTTTCAATATAATTATTTAGTCTATGTTAGATTACTTTGCAACAGAATCCAAAAACCATTTGTTGATTTTCTGCTTTAAATAACATAAAGGTAAATTAGATCATCCAATGTGTTGATTTTTGTAAATATGTTATTGTAATATTGGCGTGTTTTTACTCAAGGTAACATTCTGATTTCATCAGCATGCCAAAAGTTACCCCCACCCTCTCTCTCACTCACTCACTCACTCACACACACAGACACACACACACACCTCCTTCCATACTATCTCAAGGATGCAATAGAGAGGGATCAGTAGTCCAGACATCCAGGTTGTTCACATTGCTTTGGTTTGACAGACTGTGATTTTTTTTTTTTAATCTTTATTAGTAATGAAAAAGAAACGCTAAAACAGTTACAGTCTATCAGACATCAGACGTTCTTCAGAGAACAAAAGAGGACAATTGGTTGTGGCAGCAGCAAAATGACAGTGACACTGGGTCAGATACAGGGTGATTAAAGGCTCTAATTCAGGTGCACAACCTTGTTGCTTATAATGTATGCAAAGTGATCCTCTGAGCGATTTAAGAGGTGGAGAAAGTTCTTTCTTTTTGAATACTTAAACAGAAGCGATGACATGTTCATGATACTTCTGACTAAATAGAGGAAAATCGTTTTGAATTTGGATGTGTTTTCTTTAAGCTGCGGGGAAGGCAGATCAAAACCCACCATATGTTACAGTATATGCCTTAAATGACAGGGTCTGAACCAATTCAAAAGGTGTGGATCATAATAATCTGAAAATATGCATTTATCTGCAAATAAAATAAAAAAAAAATCATTTTTTTCCCCTTTATTTGTTCAACTTGGAAGCCGCTTAAAAACATCCAAAAGCAACAAGGGACTCCAAAGAGATTCAAAATGAAGTGAACATACAGACTGGCAGGAGATCTGTTATCACAGTTATTTTCACAACATACTTTGTGACATTTTATAAGTGTGTGTGTGTGTGTGTGTGTGTGTGTGCGCGCGCGCAAGTTCAGCAGTCAGCATCAGCGATGTTCCTCGGTTTATTTAAGTTAATCAATAACCTTCTCACACAGCAGCATTGCAGCGCTCCTAGAGCTGTTCGATAATCAAGCAAGTTGAGACAAAAGTCACAAAAGTCACAACTAATTGAAAGAGGCACATGTCGCTCTCTGTGTGGATTTTCCTTGTTTTTTCGTTTTTTTTTTTCGGGAACGATCCCAGGGGAATGAAACAGCACCTAATGAGCACGGTGTACATAAATCACACACAGCTTCCTAAGGTAGTCAAGTATGCGAGTCACACATGTAATACCGTTTTCAGTCTCATGCTGGTGTGTGCCGAGAGACGGCGTCAATGTTTTGAAGTGGGATTTAGTTTGAGAATTTTACAGTAAAATAACAGCAGAAAAATTTATGCAAAGGGAAAAAATTGGGTAATTTCAGCACAAGTGTTGCTTGTGTTTTATGCAAAAAAATGAACAAATTGATTTTTAAAATGGCAAACTGATGACTATTCATAAAATCAGTACATCCTAGGAATATGAAGTGGATTTGAATGCGCTCTGAAATCCAATCCAACACCTAATGGTGTGTGATTTATGTACACTGTACTCATTAGGTGCTGGCAGAGAGGCAGGAGGAGTGACTGAGATCAGATGCTACTACAACCTGAACACACCATCCTCACTGTAAAATATGGCAGTGGCAGCATCATGCTTCAGGGATACTTGTATGAAAGGGAGAAAGTGAACTGTGACGGATGTAGCTAAACAGAAGGAAATCATGAAAAAAAAAAAAAAAAACCCTGATATATGCTACAAAAGACTTAAGATTGAGGTGGAAGTCAGGACCAGCAGCGACCTAAATTAACAGACGGTCCAGATCAAAGCTTAATTGTGTGCTGGAATGGCTTAGTCAAAGTCCAGAGCTAAATCCATCTGAGAATCTTTGGTAAGACTTAAAAATTGATTTTCATTTACATACTAAAATCTAAAATATGACTAAACTTGAGCTACTTTGAAAAGGAAAAAAAAAACGCTAAAAGTTTCAGTAAATATGCAAAAGTGGTAAACTTAATTGCGTACTATAAATGAAGTTACAGTGTTTCTACAAAGTCTTGATTTAGAAAGGGCTGACAACAATATATGCCACAATTTCCATATTACTTTGTGTAACATTTTGAAAAAAAAAATAAATAAATAATTTTCCCATCACTTCAAAATTACTCTGTATTTTGTCTGGTTCTGAATTCAAATTCCAACAGAATGCGTTGAGGTTTGCCGCTGTAATGTGACAAAACATGAAAAGCCTCACAGTGTATGTAAAAACAAATGTATATAAAAATATATACATTGAGTAGCTTTTAAAAAAACAACAAATCACCAAAATACAAGACACTACTATAAAATGATTTATCAATTCATTATTTAGTGTAAGGGACATTTTATTTGTAGACAGAAATGTTGAACACAGATGGGTCACAGGTGGTTACATACACACACATTCTGGTGTCTCTTTCTGTATTTTATTCTAATACAAACTGAATCCAAACAAATCACTTCTGTTTCAACACATCTAACCGTCTGAAATACTCTTTATTTTCTTTGATCTTTTTCTATGTTTGCATAAATGAGTGCTGGCTCTGTCACAGTTGCTGGTCGTGTTTTTCAGATGACAAGCCAAATGCAACCAAGCCGAGAAATGGCTGCTGGCTAGCGTCGGATGGACTCGGCAGGGCTTTTGATTTTTAGCATCTAGCTGCTCGGATAGGTTGGACGCTTCCCAAATGGACCGATCTGAAGTAAATGGGGTTACACACCGTCTAAGGTTACAGATGGTATTTTGAAAGCACACAATTTTAAGACGCCTTACGTTCACCCCTTCATTCAGAAAAAGGCTCAGAGACAAAAAAGTAGGTTTTGGCCGGTGTGCAAGGTTGACACTTTAAGATGAAGGTGATTGTTAACACTCAGTTTGAGCTTGGAATCTGTTCTCAATCCCGGTCTCTGTGGAGACAATCATCCTCTAATAACAGTAATCTATCTCCTCGTTGGCCAGGACAATAGCTGTTCTGCAGGGGATGTAGACCTGAGGAATAAAGAGACAGGGAGAAAGAAAGAAAAGTGAGACAACTGAAGATTAATGATGTTAACAAGATCACCAATTTGGAGATTACCAAATCTTCAGGTTTACTGTATATTTTTTTTCCAGAAGTGACACATAGACACTTGGTAGTGCCTCATGATGAGGCATAGACACTTTTTTTTTTGTCCTTTTTAACCAAGGTCGATGTGTCACCTGGGGAAGGATAAGGAGGAGGAAAAAGACAAAGAGGTGTATTCACATGTGAGCAAAAAAAGTAAGTCCTGATAGGAGACAAACGCCACAGCTTTGATCAAAGTGAACCGTCAAGGTTGGGAAGGTATAATTAACGTGACGGTGTTGCAGCTCCTCAGCCTCTGGGTGGCACTAGAGTCAGGAAACTGAGCAAAAGGGTGTCAAAGCCCAAATCCCACCGCTACTCTCCCCTCGACAACATTTCGGATATTTTTGGTTGGGGAATGCAACTCTGAAGCGTCTGACAAAAAAAAAATCTAAACAAAAAAAAAAACCCCAAAACAAATGAAACTAATACATTTATATTAATCAAAAGTTGATGAAAATTTCGTCGGGAACACAGACCCAGGGTCAAAAACCAAACCACCACATGGCTTCCCGCAGTAGACTCAGTGCAAAGATTTTAGAAGTAGTAAAGATGACTATGTTAAATTATTTAGGAAAAGGGAAGGGGTGCAGCCACACATACACAAGAAGATGACCCACCTGCTGAGCGACCGAAATGCAAAAGCACCACTTTGAAAGGGCAACCAAAATTTGTGTGCTGCGTAGCATTTCTACCAATTCCAGTGACTTATTGCTCGATAGAAGCAGTTCTTGGAAAGACGTCGAGTAGTGAAATTCATGTTATTTATGGCTTTCACATTTGAGTTGCAATTGAACGTGCTGCAAGTGTACTTTGTAGAAAAAAAACTAAACTTTGGCCTTAAGGCTACAGGAAAGCTTCTTTGTGTAAAGGCTTGACAATTTGTTATTATAGTACTTGAAGCAATTCAAAGAGGATTAGGGAGGTTTGGAAATTCAAGGCATGTTCTGTTGCTTTTTTTTTTTTTTTGCTCCACGCACTACGACAGGAAGTACTGCTTTTGTCGAACAATTGAATAACCCTTTGATAATGTAAGAAAGATTATACACTCACCAACCACTTAGGCAATTTGTGTTCACCATGTCTAGGCGCATACGCAATGAGGTGCTGCTAAGTGATTGGCTGAATTGCTGTTAGAAGAAGTTGAATAGGTATACCTAATAAAGTGGCCGATCAGAGCGTATAGCTGAGGATGGGGCTTTTTTCACGCATGCATCTGTTTTAAGATCCATCACAGTTACTGAACACGAACTGGGGTGGAGATCAAATTAATATAGGAGTTTACAGCAAAAGCTTATCTCAGCATATTGAAAATAAACATAGTAAATATTTTATTATGACTTTTGCTAATAAATGGAGAAAGACTTGATAAGGTTATGTTTCATGATATGTACTGCCTGGAGGAAAAGTAAACCATTAACCTTGCAAATGTATCCTGGAATTATATTTGGTCTGACAATATGAGGGGAAACTGGTAAATATTTGCTTTTAGCTAGTTGAAATATGTTACAATCTAATAAAAACATAAAAAAACAAAAAAAACAAAAGCAAATGAAAATACTTTAAGTACTCCATCAGAGATCTCTTACAACATCATCTACCAGGGGAAAAATTCTTGCATATTGTTTTTTTTGTCTGCACTTAGATTTTACATCCATTTCTTTAAACAATTTAGGGATATCTTTCTAGTGTTGGAAATCTTTTAAAGCTTTCAATTGTTCATTTAATTTGGTTGAAATTTTTGTTTGTTACTTTTTTTTTTTTAAATCCAAAGCAATTCCATTCATAAAAGAAATGGGGGCGCCCCGTCTTCTAAAATGTTAATTTCCAAATTCTCCAATCAATGCAATAACTGTTTCTCATTGTCTCCCAAATACTGGCTGTGTATCTATTGCAAATATGGGCCTGTGTGAAGAAGCACAATCTGCCACTGGGCATAAACTGATATAAAAGAAGCTCTGTGGACTGGACAGGAAAAACAAACAAAGCTTGTAAATGTCAGATTGCCTAAATATATATATAGTACAAAGAGTCGGCCTAGTGAGGGCCTCATTTTCAAGCCGTGTGGCTAATAAAGCCTTTGATCAATCCTTTTGATATTCACAGTGTCATTTGGAGGCGAGAAGCCATCGTGCATCATTAGTCACTTCAGATTCATGCCAAAGGAAAAGCAAGACAGACATAAATGATGCGATATTTCCCCAACAGAACACTAAAAAAAGCGAGCAGAGTTGTAAACAGTTCAATCACCCCGCTGAACTCTCCCAGCCGCCCCTCAGCATCAGTAGATCTGAGCTCGCCGTGGATGCGTTTCTTTGGCAACAGTTTGTCATTGAGGGAGTCGAGCAGCCCGCCGCTGAAACACTGACACAGACATTGGTGCCTAATTAAACAGTCACAGTGGGAGAGTCTGCATGCAAAGGCACCACAGAGGGAAGAAAAGCCAGAATGAATCGCTGCACCTGTTCAGACAAAAGCTACCACTGCGCCAAACCTGGAGTATGTCAACAGCTTTTATTTCCACTAAACGGAGAGTGTGACAAACAGTGACGAATTCTGAATGAAACGGAAAATGTAGCGAAGCGCATATCACAAGCGGCGGAATACGTTCAAATTAACAAATTACTTCAAAACATACATTCTGACAAACACAGCTAAAGACTTTCATCTGCTGACATAACTCAAACGTTACAGGATTCCCTCCACAATCCGAAGATTCAATATAACAAAATACTAAAGTCCTTAACAATAAATAATTCAGTATTCAGTAAAAGCTGCTAAAAAAGAAAGTCTGGCATTTCTACTAGTTAAACTGAGCATAAAACTGCAGCAATATGTCAAAAAGCATCTCATAAGGTGCATACAGCATCTACAGTAACATGCCAATATTTTTAATTGCCCTTAATTCCACTACTTTTTAAATTTTTTCTTTTTTGTTTATAACTTTCTGGGTTTTTTTCTTCTTTTTCACACCTGACTATGCCAGTGTGTTGTGCAGCATGCATTTTATTTGTAAGCTTTGAAACAAACCTACAGCAGATGAGTATTATTTAACATAAACAGTTTGTGGTTTCTGCAGGTTTCACAAACTCAAATTTAAGACTTTTGAACACTAAAAATTATAATAATATGACAGAAACGTAAAAAAAAAAATGTGAGTGTAAATAAATATATATATATATATATATATATATATATATATATATATATATATATATATATATATATAAAACACACACACATATAAAATATATTTTTTTT